>NW_026878559.1:0-23872 GCF_032173495.1 Musca vetustissima | reverse complement strand
CTATTACAAAAATAAAGGCAAATAAATAAATAAATAAATAGTTAATGGTTATACAAATATGATTTAGTTGTGAAATGCGATTAGTTGAACAACAAACTAAAATTTCAGTACAAAATGTGGATTTTATACAAAAGAAAACCCCCAGACACAGCGAAACCATTAAAAGTCAATGATGAAAAAATTATTATAGGGAATAAAAATTGGGCAAAAACCTACAAACTACGACTTATCAGATCTAGAAATATATGAAAAAATTTTGCTGGATTCCAATGCCCATAAAATAAACGAATTAAATCCAATAGAGGTTATAAATATAAAAGAATTATTAAAAGGTTAATGGAGGATACTCACAGCGGTAATGGCTTAATGAACGTTAATCTTTCTAAACCAAACTATATATACTAGGATGATCCAAATCAACTGGTAGAACGGTTAAAACTGTTGTTAGCATCACAACAAGCAGGAAACAATAATCATAGTAACGAAATTTTATCTATTATTGAGGAACTGAGAGAAGGACATATAATATATAAGGAAACTACTACTACATGAAAACACTTAATCGATGACATTTGATAAATTTGGACACCACTATAATTCAAAGTACAGCTCAGTTACACTAAAGGGAAATGTTTCGAGAATATTGGGAATCAATGTTGATGAAGATAGCAATCTGGACATACAAAATAAAAAAATTAGGAACTTGGCTCCCCCAGCGGAAGGAACAGATGCGGTCAACCAAGCATACGTACATTCGCAAAACAAAAAGCTTCAAGAAATATTAATGAAAAATGTATTTCAAGAATGTGCTAATATAAGAGAAGAAATAGCGCAATTGAAACAGTCGCTGAGCGAAGTTTATAAAGTTTTATCCCAGCATCCATTCAACTCACCAGCTTTTGTATATCACACTGAATAGGAAAATGGAAAAGAGAGATTTAGTAAACGAACCTCATACTCAAACAAGAAAAAAATTTAAACGTCGAAGGGTGATTATGAAAGGGATTGATGATTTATGGCAAGCTGATTTAGTTGAAATGGGGAATTATTCCAAAGTAAATAGGGGTTACCTATTTTTGCTTACAATTATCGATACGTTTTCTAAATATGCCTGGGGTGAAACACTTAAATCTAAAAATGCTGTAGATGTTTGTACAGCTTTCGAAAAAATTTTTAAAACTGGAAGAATTCCCAAAACTGATGACGGAAAAGAATTTTTCAACAAAATACAGTGACGAGCAGAAATGAGTACATGCTTGTACATTGGACACTTTTCACGTCATAAAAATAAAAATATAAAAGCATATTCCAAAATTTTTGTTGTATTTTATAACGTATTTCGTAGCTAACAAATCAACCTAAAGTTAAAGATTTTAACTCATTAATTTCTAAGAAAAAAAACAGAAAAAAGTAAATCAACTCCAATGTACTCACTTTTGCACTTTTGAACAAATTTGCAGAATTTGAATATTTTTATTAATTATACCATAGTTTTATATTTTTAGTGTATCATTTATGCAATTTGACATATTTTCAACCAATTTTAGTGCAATTTCATTGGAACTATTCTTCCAATCACCTCAGATCCACTACCAAAGTTCGTCTAAATTATTAGGGCCTGATTGGTACTGTCCCACCTCCCTCTTTGCGATTGGCCTCAAATTATCGTTCGGATTGATGTCGAAACTTTGTGCTGACCACTGTGTTAATTCAAAATTTTGCTCACAACGATATTCACTCACGAATTTTGACGTATATCTTTGATCACCGCCCTGCACATAATAACTTCTTCTACAGAATAGGCGTACTTAGCTACCTGAACTGACTGATATGACTCTACAATGATCTAAATGGACTTTTTTCATTATTATATTGTAAATTTTTTTAACATCGGTCCAGGACCCACAAGTTAAAGCCTACGCATTCCATGGCAATTCCTCAACCGTGCTTCACATTGGACCTTTGAATTAGTTTTCATCACCAATAATGCTTATCGTCGGATTGAAAACGGTTGAATTTGGATTCGTCGGAACCAATCACACGTTTCCAGTCGACCACAGTTCAACTTTTGGTCTAGTTGAAAAGTCTTTACACTTATTGTGCAGTTTTTTCCTATAATACAGGTTTTTAGTCTTTTTTTTAATGCTGCTATATCCAAAGTCGGGAAGGGCCCTTCACGTCGTTCAATGACTAACAGGTTTGACGAGTACTTACGAAGCATATTTTGGTGTTAAAACTTATCAACTTACATTGAGGTTTGGGAACAACGGAACACCGTTTTTGTACCCACATGACCAATAATTGACACAATTTAAGTCCCTTTGCAATTTCCAGGGTAGAACAGATTTTTCAGATTTTTCCGAATGTCCTCTTCAGTGGTTATTATATATATTTCTTCTATAATTATTATTGTTAGTTATTTATTTGATTTTTGATCAAAACTTTGTACAAGTTTTTAGTAAACGGGACTTAAATGATGTAAAACTTATACATTTTCTTAAAAAAACTAACGAAAACCAAAAAAAGATTTAAAAAAACGTGATTCCATTTCTGCACTTTATTAAAAAAATTCGGAAGTGCAAAAGTGAGTACATTGGGGTTGATTTCGTTTTCTTTATTGTTTCTTAGTTATTTTTAAGAGTTAGATTTTTAAATTTAGGTTGTTTCGTTAAGTACAAAATACCCAATAAAATGCAACCAACATGTTTGAAATAGCTTTTTTAGTTTTATTTTTACGACGTAAAAAGTGTCCAAAATGCCAACATGTACTCGTTTCTGCTCGCCACTGTATTTGGTAAACTAATGCAGAAATATAGAATAAATCATTACATTACATACAGCGTATTGAAAGCATCAATTGTTGAACGTTTCAATAGAACGTTAAAGGGGATGATGTGGAAGGAGTTTAGTTATAAAGGAAATTATAAATGGAACAATATTTATAAAAATTTAATAAATAAATACAATAAAACCCTACATCGGACAATACAAATGTCTCCTATACAAGTAAATTCTTCAAATGGGAAAGCATTGCTCGCCTCCGTGTATAACAATATAAAAATATTTAAGAAACCTAACCTTCATTTGGGTGATTATGTACGCATCAGTAAATATAAATATCAGTTTGAAAAGGGGTATACTCCAAACTGGACAACTGAAATATTTAAAATTAGAACTATAAGAATAACAAACCCTGTAACATATTATCTAGAAGATTTTGAAGGGAATCCAATAAAGGGATGTTTCTATAGGGAAGAACTTTTGCCTACAAAAAATTCAAAAATATACATAGTAGAGAAAATTTTAAAATCTAAGGGCAATAAAATTTACGTTAAATGGCTGGGATTCACAAATCAACATAATTCATGGATAGATAAGAATGATGTATTGTAATATATATAAATAAAGTATTTAAATATAAGTGTTCAATATGTTTTTTAATTATTACAATGTACTATCTAACAATGTCAAGAACATTCACTTTAACGGGTAGAGCGTCAACGTTATGCTCAAATTATTCACCGCCTATAGAGTTAGGTGGTGTTGATTATGAGTGTAGTTTAATCGACTTTCAATCATACAATTCAGTTCCTAATGTGGATGATGATAATAATCTGTTTCATATTGGAGATAACACAATAAAAATACCTATCGGATCCTATGAGCTGCAAGACATTGTCGATTTTATAGAAAAGGAATATAAGGCTATGCACATAAATAAATCTGTTAACATTAAAGCTAACAATAATACTTTGCAGATAGAGATAATATCCTCTCATGACACTATATATTTCAATAAGGAAAAATCTATAGCCAAGCTATTTGGTTTCACAGAAAAAAGTCTGGAATCTGGAAAAAACACATTTCAAATCTTCCAGTAAATATTTTAAAGGTCAATGCTATTCAAATACACTGTAATATTGTAACTGGATCATTTATGAATAACTCACCTGCACATATTCTACACGAATTTGTATTAGATGTCCCTCCAGGCTATAAATTAGCCGAGAGACCAATGAACCTTATTTATTTGCCGGTAAACGTCAAGGAAATTAGTCGTTTAGAAATAATAATACTAGATCAAGAAGGTCGTTTAATAAATTTTCGAGTGGAGGAAATCACACTTCGAATTCATATAAGGCCAAAACAAACATGATAATCTATAATAAATACAAATTTAAACAAATTCCTAAAAACATTCAACAGAAAGTTGTCAAGCCGGCAAGACCTCTTTTAACCAAAGAAAGTATAGAATTTTTAAAACTACTTAAATTAAAAGTAAAACTTAACTTAAATTAAAAGTAAAAAATACTTAATATAAATGAACGTCCATTCTCGGATGAAAATATTATAAAGAAAGATTAGCATAGCTATGTTCCCTTAATACAATATTTTAAAAATAATGATGAGATACGCATAATCATACAAAATCAAGATCTTTACATATTACCATCAGAAAGCTATCTGTACATTGAAGGCTATTTAAGAAAAGCAAATGGAGAATTAACAACAAACGCTAAACTAAGAAATAATTGCGTGGGTTACATGTTTGACGAAATTCGCTATGAACTAAATGGGATTGAAATTGATCGATACAAATAAAGAATATGTTATAAATCATTATTTTTTATTACTATTATTATTTTGTTTTACAACTTATTGAAGGTATGTAAAATATTAACAAATAAAGAATATGATATAAATCATTATTTTTATTACTATTATTATTTTGTTTTACAACTTATTGAAGGTATGTATTAAAAATCTTGCTGTTCTGTTGGTGAAAGCAATTCTATAGGTATATCATTTAAATTGACATTTAAATGTAATGGTTGTATATTTGTTAAATCTATCCTATCATTATCTACATCTGTATTCATTGAGAGTGAATGTAAATTATCCATATTTGAAGAATTCAAATCATTTATCTTATAGTGACCCCAAGCATATGTATTAATACCATCTTCCCTTATGAATCTTTTATTATCTTGATAGCTTAGACATACCTTTGTTATTTTGTCGGTATACACATCATGTTTCCTCGACCTAAACGTATACATACTATTGTTATATAACTGACGGTTATATAAGCAATCTCTATAAGTGTCTATTGTATATTTTTTTAATACAGAGTTTTTGACACCTTTAGATTTTTTTACTTCTGATTTATTACTCACTCGTATTGCATACATTTTGGGGCGAAGACCAACAAATTCTAACATAGTTCTCCCTGCATTTTCGTCCTTCATCATTCCTAATACTTTTTTATTGACAAGTGGAATATTATATATATTGTTTGGTGCAAAGTTTGATGTATCAAATCTTGCCATTATTTCTTCTCTCGTCAGACATTTCAAAAGGTTTTGTGATGAAGCTAGTATAAAGGAATCAGTGTCCATGTAGGGAAGAGATATGTCATTTCCATATTTTTCTTTTAAAAAATCGTAATAGAAATCGTACATGAACCACTTTGATAATTCTAATATACAAAAACCTAAATACATCGGCTTATCGTACTTTACTCTAACTTTATTCATTTCAATAGCAACCATATCATCAGAAAATTGAGATATACTATGGAAATTTGGCTTCGATATGAATTCCCTTGCGCCCCATCTTTTCCCAAACGATTCCCAGTGTGTTCTAATTTTAATGACTTTCCTCTTGTCAATATTTTCCATAGTTTTACCATACACAGAGTTGTTCATCAACTTGAAAAAATCCTTTTCAAAGTCATTTGTAGCTTGCGCACGAAGGTTATTATTTTTCAAAATATATTTCGCCAACCAATTAGATTGAGTAAATGATATACCACTATTAACTTTTTTGAGGATTAAATTATGCTTTAAACATTGTTTAAGTACTCTGTAGTGAATTGTATATGATCTTTTGTCCGTTAAATCAGCAATTAATTTTTTTATTTTTGAACCCACGACACATTTGTTCTCCGGACAAAATGGTAAATCGTTATGAAAATCATGAAGATGTGTAGGGTATTCAATATCTACATTAAGAATATATCCAGTTTCAGAATCATCTGGAATTGCTAATATTTCATTAACATCTCTAAATCTTTCAAGTTCTTCACCTACTAACCATTTAAAATTGTTTAATGGGAGTAGTTGGATCATTGCCATGCCATATAGGTTATTAACATCGAAATAATAGTTATTTACTTCAGGTTTGCTCTCATCATAATTCGACATTTCTGTATTATTAGCAACAGAATGTCTTTTCGAGCATTGTGTGAGTCCTCCTCTGATAGCATTCTTACAAAAATTATACATATTGATATCTGTGAGCAGCTGTAGTTCAACTCCTGTACATAGCAACATAGCATCCCAAGATAGTGATGGCAGAGTTACATAATGACAAGGATCAAGTTTATATTCGCGTAGACTTAACTCACGGAAATTCTCAAATACATCATTTAACAACAAAACATCTGTTTTTAAATATAAATTCATATAATCTTCTAATGTTTGACAATTAAAGTGCTTCCAAACGTTCTGGGCATGTTTGTAATCTTCTACTGAGCATTCGGTATCTGTCAACTTGTTGTGAAAATCCTCTTTAACTGGCAACTGTTTCTCCATTAGTTTTTCAAATGAAGATATGTATTCATAGGGGAATACGCCCTTTCTCGTCATGAGATTGAATTCTACATCATTGTGAAAATGTGCTCTTACTGCCTTAAATGCAACACGAGGCAGTGTTTTTGCTAAACTATCTAAACTAGCAGGCAAAAACCTAAAACTATCTAAGAATCTCAATTCGAGCCTTTGAACATTTCTCCCACTATGATCTTGGAAATTAATACCACTACTATTTTGCATCATATAGATATAATATGACATAGATATATACTTTTCCTTATTCAGGGGTATAACTTCTATATCACCCTCGAAATTCACCAACTCTTTGATGAATAAATGACAATCATAGGACGAGAAATTATGAAAAAATATTGGTATAAATTTAATCGAATGATATTTTAGATTGCATTCATTATGCGCAGCACCTCGATATTTCCCTGTTAAATGGCAGTGATCCCTAACTCTATCGTTGCCTAAGTCTTTCTCACATATATGGCATATCACACTTTTATCAAAATCTTCTACTTCTGAGGGTGATAAAGGAATCATAGGTTTATTTTTAATCAAATAGTTATTGAATAAAAATTTACAGTCACTAATTAAAAGATCTAAGAAACCTCTAGCTGCATTGGGACCATTATAAGACCTGAACTTATTTAAATTGTCATCAAAGCTACATATTAAATTATAACTAAAAGCACAAGGCTTATGCTTTTTAATAGTCACCGTTTTTGCTGTACTATTTTTCCCACTTGCTACGTCTTCTAATACGCTTTCAGCATCGGCATATATGGCAAATGGTACTCGTTCCTTTTTATGATGATTTGTAAATTTGAGGATGCTATCTTCTACATCAGGTAATGTGGTTACTACACCACCGCATTCATCCTTGTGATTTGTATAAGCAGTTGTTGTGGTGAAATGTTGAAGACATCCATTGCAAATGGAAACGGCATGCTCATTTCTTGTAAATTGTGAACTCAAGAGACTAAAAAAAAAAAAACAAAAGTTATTATTTAATTGTTCAATGGTCAAATTAATTTTTTACTATATTACCGTGACAAATCTTTTATCCATATGTAATGATACATATCTCCTTCATGTAGTAATATCAAGTTGATGTGGTGGCGTTTTTCTTTTTTTGTTAGGTAGTAAGGCCCCACGACCGTTTCTCATCAAAACCCAACACGTTAATACTAATATTAGGATTATTAGCTTCGAAATTTTTGATTTTCTTGAGAGCCATCGGGAAGTTTAATCCTCTAAAATCGACATTCATTCCTGATTGGGTGTAAAAGACTTGTCTTCTTATGTCAATGTTGTATGAAGCTGTTTCCCTTGCATCGCCCATTGCTGGTTCACCTAATGCTGCCATCACACACCATTTGAAACAATATTCATCATTGTTTCTAATGTTTAGACATGCGTTCTTTTTTCCCAATGAAAGGGGTGTCCTAATGTAACGTGCACCGCGAGTAAAATTTGCATTATTAATATTTATGTCAATTTTCACAATTTTTTGTAAAGCCCAGCCAGAATCTCTTTCCTGAAATTCCGACATTTTATTAAGGATGGTATCAGCGTGATTTAGGAAGACTTCATTTACATCATCTCCTTGTGTAATCAATGTCATTTTTGACATATGGTTAAAAGTGCTCTGGGAGTCTGAGATGACTCCCTTTGATGTTGAAGGACCATCTTGTTCACTTGTTGGTTTGATGTACTCCCCTTGAAGCTCCATATTGAACTTAATGGGGTGATTAGCTGTTAAATTCAGCTCGATTAATTTAATTAAATGCTCCCTTGCATTGTTCAAAAAATCGTTTGGCATCAATATGTTACTGTTGTTCACATATTCGTAGGTGACTATGTTTTTATTGAATGAACTTTTAACAATTTGTATGTTTTCTTCTAAAGATTGGCGAACAGCACGTCTATGGTCATCACTACGAACATGAGCCGACATATTATGAACAGCTTTATTGCAGTCATTGCAGATATTTACTTCTTTTTGATTTTCACATTTCTTCGATTGTTGTGTTTTTTCTTTATTAAATTGCACACTTTTTTGCTTTGTGTTGGAACTAAAATCAGATTGTTGATTTTCTTGTTTCGCATAAGTAGACGTTTGGGGTGTTACAGGTAAACATCCTTGATTTTTTTGGTGAAATTTTACCTGGTAAGGGTTATTGAAAAAAACTCCGCAAATTTCACAGTGTTTCTTTAAATGGCTTAAAAATTCACGCTTAATGGTGAAGGAAATGTGACAAAATTCACAAATATATGAAGCCATTTTTATTTAAAAAATTTTATAGAGAAGTGTGATGTTGATAAATCAAGTACTTGTAGGTTACTGTAAGCCCTTTCTGTAACAGAACTCAACATTTCGATATTTTCCGAATCGAATTCTTATGTGTAAGCATTTATTCATATGCATTGAATACTTAACTTGACATACATTGATGAGTGTAAACAAAATTTCCCAAGCCTCTGGAATATCACAACCAAATAAATGACATATAAAGCTAATACTTTTATATTTTTTTTATTAATAAATATTAATAATTTTCATTTATAAATTGTTTTACAATCTTAGATTTATTGTCTGTATCTGCAGCAATTAAATTTTTTAATGCAACTAAATGGTCCTTGACAAAGGTATCTACTTCGTCCGCAATCGAAGGATACGACGGCAATACAACATTGGAAATTATTGTTGGCTTCTCCGGTCGTAGATGGTTATCATTCAGGGTCTCAAACCATGGATCATTTGGGCTCAATCTTGTTAGATCCTGACCATCTGGTATAAGTTCATCTGCTGCATGTTGTTGACTTGCATTTCTAAGCCTATCTTTGGCATTTTCAAATGCTTTCTCCACACATTCATCATCCATGAAAGTATCTATTAATGAGTCCCCATTTTTTAGGAGGTGCTTGTCTGGCCGGACTTCGAATTTAATAATTTCGAAGACAGCTGTTACTTCATCCATGTCAGAAACTCCTACAAAATTATTCATGTTGCTTTTCAAAATGCTTTTGTAACACTGAATAATTTTGTAAATTCGAATTAGGCTTTTAAACGTTTTAAGCCTTATAAAATATCATTCCTGAAATGTCAATGTTTGCTATATTTTTGAAACGATTTAAATTTTTCAATTTTAGCTGTATGTGATGTGAACAAATTTCCTAAAATTTACTCGAATATAAAAATGAAAAAATATAATAATAATAAAATCTTGAAATTTTGTGTGTGCCACACATGTTGAAGGACCATCTTTCACTTGTTGGTTTGATGTTACAATTTGAACAATGGGGTGATTTGTTAAATTCAGCTCGATTAATTTAATTAAATGCCCCCTTGCATTGTTCAAACAATCGTTTGGCATCAATATGTTACTGTTGTTCACATATTGTTTTTATTGAATGAACATTTAACAATTTCTATGTTTTCTTCTAAAGATTGGCGAACAACACGTCTATGGTCATCACTACGAACATCAGCCTACATATTATGAACAGCTTTAAGTCATTGCAGATATTGAAAAATTGTAAGTAACACTGAATAATTTTGTAAATTCGAATTAGGCTTTTAAACGTTTTAAGCCTTATAGAATATCCAAAAAGCGTGCTATATTTTTCGATTTAAACATTGTATGTGAAAAACAAATTTCCTAAAATACTATATAACAAAAATAATAATAATATAAAAACCATGAGAATTTTGTGTGTGCCACACACGTCGGTCTTCGCATGTTACAATTTCGCAATATTTTGAACTAAGAATAATATAAACAAGTGCTTGGAAAATGATGACAATATGCAGTAGTGCAAACCGGAGGCTCGCAATCATTTTATTGTCAACTACAATCTCTAACTTGGGGAGAGCGACAAGTGGACAGGGGATTCACTGAGTAAAAAATAACGCGTAAACAACATAATCAATTTGTAGAGCCCAAAAATTATGAATGAGTTTTTTATATTAGGAAGCAAAAGAGTGTCACATTACACCCCCGTTTTTTATTAAGAAACAAAAGAAAATTAAAATACAATCATTGTTTATATTAGGAACCAAACTCACGATCATTCCTTGTTAACTACAATCTCTGTGATGGTGGGAATCGAAAAAGATCCACACCATAAACATCTTATTTGTGGAGCCAAAACTAAGGAGGAGCTTTTTCATACCAGGAAGCAAAAGAACATTAAAATACACTCATTGTTTATATTAGCAGCAAAAGAACATTAAAATACACTCTTTGTTTATATTAGCAGCAAATGACCACCCAAGTTTTCGTGGGAAGCAAAATCTCTGGCAGGAGAACTCTTATGATTCCCAAATTAGATCTGTGTGGAGCGGTAATGCTGGCAAAACTAATGAATGGTCTCGACATTAGATATAATTACCAAAGGTTTTATTGGACAGGCTCGTCGATCGTGCTTGGATGGCTTAAGAAAGATCCACAATCACTTAAAACATTCGTAGCAAATCGTATTTCCGTACTGAAAGCAATCTGCAACGAAGAAGACTGGCGTCATGTGAGTACGGATGAAAACCCAGCAGATATTGGTACTCGTGACTGCACACCACATGGGAATAACCTATGGTAGCATGGGCAACCCTGGCTACCAAGGATATTTGAATCATTAAACGTCGAGATGAAAAGGACGTCGAATTTCAATTTATATCTTAAAGCAAACGATATATTCCAAAGTATTTCTTTTTTTAATAGAACTATTATAGCCATAGTTCAAATAATCCGACTTTTTCAACGACGACGGTGCAGATCTCATCATAGGACTTCATTCACATTTAATGATCCGATCACAACTGGAGAAATTATAGATGCTTAACGGAAAATAATGACTGCGGCACAGAAAACCTATTATCCACGAGAGTATGAAGAATTACTTGCCAATAAACCTATAAGTAAAAGAGCACAATCATAAACCTAAATCCATTTTTAGACAAGGAGGGTCTTATTCGGGTAGGAGGAACATTAAATAACTCTGAATTCAGATACAATGAGAGACACATAGTCATTTTGCTATCAAATTGTCTTTTAACAATGTTTTTAATTAGACGTACACACGAAATATCGCTCCACTCTGTACACAATGTAATGCTTAGAATGGTAAGACAGGCATATTATCTACCAAGACTGCGTAATATTATACGAAAATGCATAAGATAATGTATGATATGCACTATTTATAAATAGAAGTTTCAGAATCAGCTTATGGGGGCTCTTCCGGGGGAAAGAGTCACGTTTTCTCTGCCAGTTACTTATACCGGCGTGGACTTCGCTGGTCCATTCAAAATTAAATCGTCAGCTCTAAAAAGCTCAAAAGAACATGCTGAGCTTTTTTAAAAGCTCTAGGAGAAAAACTATGTGTTAATTACAGCGAACAAGGATTCACTTGGACCTTCATACCCCCATACGCACCACACATGGGCGGCCTGTGGGAGACTGCCGTGAAGAGTATGAAGTCACATTTCAAATAGGTGACCGTAAGTGGGAACTTTACTTTTGAAGAATCTGCGACGCTACTCATACGCATTGAAGCTATTCTAAACTCGAGACTGCTGAGCACCATATCGGAAGAGGAGCTCCCTTCACAGCTCCGCCTGAGCCTTGTCAATCTCTTTCATATGTCAACAGATGGCAAAGGTTAAAGACGCTACACCACATATTTAGTCAAAGATGGAAAGCAGAATATGTCACAGAATTGCATAGAGGATACAAATGGAAAACTTGCAGAAACAATTTGAAAGAAGGTGATCTATTCATCGTATTCATCGTAAAAGAAGACTGAGTGGTGTCTAGGACGAATCACTCAAGTTTTTAGCGGCAGAGATAATAACGTCAGAGTAGTGGAGATTAAAACCAAGAACGGTATTATTGTACGCCCAATCGTAATATGTGCATCCTTCCCGCACCGCTTCTAGATCTCAAGACTGACAAAGAATTCGACACAATTTACAAAACCAATGATAAAATGTAAGATGCAAGTTTCTCATTATATACGTCTATATATTCTTTTTCTTTTCTTCCTTAGTGTCAACATGGCTGATGACAATCCCAAACCCAGGTGCTTTCTTTGCGAACGTAACCATACCCTTAAATATTGCCTACGCTTCCGAAAAAATGTTGTTCGCAGAACGCCGTCAGGCAATGCAAGGAGATATATGTCTCAATTGTTTCGGACACGGACACAAATGATGTTCCCATGACTCTTTGATGTTGTTCCTTTCCACAAACAACTCACTACATACGAAGGAGCCAAACAAGTTGGATGGATTTTCCCAGTGGGCATGAACACCTTGATTGAGCCGGTTATAGAGTGCAGATTGTCTGCAGGAAACCAAACCAAATTGTTGACATTTCACTTATGTGAACGAGTGCCGAAGACATGTGTCCTTTATGAAAGCGTAAACGAGTTTGAAGTGATCAAACCAACGGCCAGTACATTCTCGTACTGCAGTTTTGTTATACATGTCCCAGAACTTATTGAGGAACGATTTGTATTACTGGAGACTTCGCCTTTCTACATTGCTCCCCCTATAAACCGTCCCGACCTCATCATATATGCCGAGCGCCGAAAGTTAGCTCACCATGAGCCCTTCACGTACAAAAACATTGATGGAGTCTTTGGCAGAGACGTGGTAGAGACAATTGTTCGCGGTCTATGGGTGAAATCCAAAATCAAAACGTATTGCTACGAGAGACTATTTTTGGGAGTATGTTGAAGCCATGTTCAACAGCATCGATGTTCCCTTATTTCATATCCTTATCGATATAGATTTTTTTGTTTTAGTACTTTCTACCACTAACACATACATTTTAAGATACATCAGACATAGCGCTAGAAGCGCCATTTCAATTTGTAAAAGCATTATTATACCCTCCACCATAGTATGGAGGGTATATTAATGTTGTCATTCCGTTTGTAACTCACCGAAATATTCATTTCCGACCCTATAAAGTATATATATTCTTGATCAGGGTAAAATTCTAAGACGATCTAGCCATGTCCGTACGTCTGTCCGTCTGCAATTTTGCATAGGGTTGACTTTTGTCTGCAGGCACGTCAAGTTCGAAGATGGGATATATCGGTCCACGTTTAAGCATAGCTCCCATATAAGGGTAACCCCCAATTTTCGGTATTTTGGAGTTCTTTTTCAACCGAATTCGCTGAAATTTGGTACATTGTGTTCTTATTGGGTGCTAAAACTAACATAAAATTATAAATATAGGTCAACTTTTTCTGGTAGCCCCCATATAACGGTACCTCCTAATTTTCAGTACTTTGGGGGTTTTGGTCGTATTTTTCCACCGAATTGGCTGTAATTTAGTACTTTGATTTCTTAATAGGTTTCTTAAAGTTTCAGAATCAGCTTATGGGGGCTCTTCCGGGGGAAAGAGTCACGTTTTCTCTGCCAGTTACTTATACCGGCGTGGACTTCGCTGGTCCATTCAACATTAAATCGTCAGCTCTAAAAAGCTCAAAAGAACATGCTGAGCTTTTTTAAAAGCTCTAGGAGAAAAACTATGTGTTAATTACAGCGAACAAGGATTCACTTGGACCTTCATACCCCCATACGCACCACACATGGGCGGCCTGTGGGAGACTGCCGTGAAGAGTATGAAGTCACATTTCAAATAGGTGACCGTAAGTTGGAACTTTACTTTTGAAGAATCTGCGACGCTACTCATACGCATTGAAGCTATTCTAAACTCGAGACTGCTGAGCACCATATCGGAAGAGGAGCTCCCTTCACAGCTCCGCCTGAGCCTTGTCAATCTCTTTCATATGTCAACAGATGGCAAAGGTTAAAGACGCTACACCACATATTTAGTCAAAGATGGAAAGCAGAATATGTCACAGAATTGCATAGAGGATACAAATGGAAAACTTGCAGAAACAATTTGAAAGAAGGTGATCTATTCATCGTATTCATCGTAAAAGAAGACTGAGTGGTGTCTAGGACGAATCACTCAAGTTTTTAGCGGCAGAGATAATAACGTCAGAGTAGTGGAGATTAAAACCAAGAACGGTATTATTGTACGCCCAATCGTAATATGTGCATCCTTCCCGCACCGCTTCTAGATCTCAAGACTGACAAAGAATTCGACACAATTTACAAAACCAATGATAAAATGTAAGATGCAAGTTTCTCATTATATACGTCTATATATTCTTTTTCTTTTCTTCCTTAGTGTCAACATGGCTGATGACAATCCCAAACCCAGGTGCTTTCTTTGCGAACGTAACCATCCCCTTAAATATTGCCTACGCTTCCGAAAAAATGTTGTTCTCAGAACGCCGTCAGGCACTGCAAGGAGATATATGTCTCAATTGCCTCGGACACGGACACAAATGATGTTCCCATGACTCTTTGATGTTGTTCCTTTCCACAAACAACTCACTACATACGAAGGAGCCAAACAAGTTGGATGGATTTTCCCAGTGGTCATGAACACCTTGATTGAGCCGGTTATAGAGTGCAGATTGTCTGCAGGAAACCAAACCAAATTGTTGACATTTCACTTATGTGAACGAGTGCCGAAGACATGTGTCCTTTATGAAAGCGTAAACGAGTTTGAAGTGATCAAACCAACGGCCAGTACATTCTCGTACTGCAGTTTTGTTATACATGTCCCAGAACTTATTGAGGAACGATTTGTATTACTAGAGACTTCGCCTTTCTACATTGCTCCCCCTATAAACCGTCCCGACCTCATCATATATGCCGAGCGCCGAAAGTTAGCTCACCATGAGCCCTTCACGTACAAAAACATTGATGGAGTCTTTGGCAGAGACGTGGTAGAGACAATTGTTCGCGGTCTATGGGTGAAATCCAAAATCAAAACGTATTGCTACGAGAGACTATTTTTGGGAGTATGTTGAAGCCATGTTCAACAGCATCGATGTTCCCTTATTTCATATCCTTATCGATATAGATTTTTTTGTTTTAGTACTTTCTACCACTAACACATACATTTTAAGATACATCAGACATAGCGCTAGAAGCGCCATTTCAATTTGTAAAAGCATTATTATACCCTCCACCATAGTATGGAGGGTATATTAATGTTGTCATTCCGTTTGTAACTCACCGAAATATTCATTTCCGACCCTATAAAGTATACATATATTTGTGATCAGGGTAAAATTCTAAGACGATCTAGCCATGTCCGTACGTCTGTCCGTCTGTTGTAATCACGCTATCTTCCGAAGGAATTGAGATAGGGTGCTGCAATTTTGCATAGGGTTGACTTTTGTCTGCAGGCACGTCAAGTTCGAAGATGGGATATATCGGTCCACGTTTAAGCATAGCTCCCATATAAGGGTAACCCCCAATTTTCGGTATTTTGGAGTTCTTTTTCAACCGAATTTGCTGAAATTTGGTACATTGTGTTCTTATTGGGTGCTAAAACTAACATAAAATTATAAATATAGGTCAACTTTTTCTGGTAGCCCCCATATAACGGTACTTCCTAATTTTCAGTATTTTGGGGGTTTTGGTCGTATTTTTCCACCGAATTGGCTGTAATTTAGTACTTTGATTTCTTAATAGGTTTCAAATCACTCCACATAAAATTATGAATATAGGTCAATTTTTTCTGGTACCCCAAATTTTTGGTATTTTGGGGTTCTTGAGCGCGTTTTTAACGGAATCCGCTGAAATTTGGTACATTGGGTTCTTATTGGGTACCAAACATTTTCCACTAAAAATTATAAATATAAGTCTGGTAGCCCGCATATAGAGGTACCCCCAAATTTCGGCATATTGAGGTTCTTGAGCGCGTTTTTCAACCGAAATCCCTGAAATTATGTATTTTGTAGCCGTATATGGAAACAAATCTCCCTACCAAAAATTATTAATAGTCAACCCCTTTTAGGCGTAGTCCCCACATAACCCCATTTTTATACCCTCCACCATAGTATGGAGGGTATATTAATTTTGTCATTCCGTTTGTAACTCACCGAAATATTCATTTCCTACCCTATAAAGTATATATATTCTTGATCAGGGTAAAATTCTAAGACGATCTAGCAATGTCCGTACGTCTGTTGTAATCACGCTATCTTCCGAAGGAATTGAGATAGGGTGCTGAAATTTTGCATAGGGTTGACTTTTGTCTGCAGGCAGGTCAAGCCCTAAGATGGGATATATCGGTCCACGTTTAAGCATAGCTCCCATATAAGGGTACCCCCAAATTTTCGGTATTTTGGAGTTCTTTAGCGCGTTTTTCAACCGAATTCGCTGAAATTTGGTACATTGTGTTCTTATTGGGTGCTAAATGTCTCCACAAAAAATGTGTACGCCCTAGCTTTGAGTTTGATGTTTATTTCTGATCATATCAATACCAATGTTTCATGTTAAATCGAGCATTGTTGAGTGTTGGGCATGCGTGGAAAGGGTGGCAAATATGTGGCAAGAGGAGAGGAGCATAATGTGCTTAGCTCCTCTCCGGTTTTCCTCTAATTTTAATGGGTCAATGAACTTTGGGTAAACTAAGATTAGCAGCAATGGAATTAAACAACCGAACTATTGAAAGGAAAACAAAACGGTAAAACGGATTAAGATAAAAAGGGAAATATATATTTTCCTGCATTCATAAATTTAAATGTTTCTGCAAAGACAAGGAAAGCATTAAAGACTTGAAAAAATAGTTTATGAAAACACATGTAGGGAGATTGAAACATATCAGAGGCATGTTAACCCTTTTGGCCCAATGTATCCCACAGGCAACAAAATATTCTAGAGCTTATATCTAATACGCGGCAAGTAAATGTATAATTTGTGGATAACATGTGTTAAGAGGTGATAATGGACGACACATATCAAAAGAAAAATCTAAAAATTCAAATTTTTGGTCAAGTTATACGCTCTTCAATACATAGATGGGTGCAAAAATATGTAAAGTACCAAATTGTGTATACAGCCCAATATATTTAAATCGCTTTGTATTCGAAATGTACGAACTGCACCCTCTAAATTGTTGTTGAGACTTTTAAAAAAGAACCTAAAGAATAATTAAAAGTGATTTTATCGTCGATATTGCATTTGCTTTTGTTGATATTGGACTTTTATTTTTCGGAAAAAAGTACTGTATCTCCCGAATGCAAGGATGTAGCGATGTCAAATTTTGCTCATATCCTATATAGGATAGTAATATTAAATCTGTGCACAGAAAATAGTTCTATCGGGACGGGTAAAAATTCAGGTCACAAAGGGTTAATAAGGAAAATGTGTGTATAAAATGTAAATGAAATCAGAGATTTACACTTAAAATAAAAAATTGCATTTTATATGCTCGCGATGTTGTGGTTAAAACGCTTAACATTGTTCGCTGATATATCATAACAGCAGAAAAAACGCCATCTATTGCAATTTGTCGACGTATGCGTTGTCGTAAATTTATACTTTTATGTCTTTGGTTTATGTTGGGTTAGCAGACCCACTTATTAAATATGTATAGTAAATGGCTTAGCCTGTAGATAACGAAGATTAACTCTAATATTAAAGGAATATGTGTTTTTGGAATTATGTAATGGAAATAAGAGAGTTTTTTTACTGTGTAGAAGTACTTTCTGTAAAACCAAAAAGAGGTCAGAGACTAACAAAGTGATTTTACGCTGTGCGAAATTTCAGAGTCCATGATAATAAAAAATACAGAAAATGTACACTTTTATATATTGTGATGTACAAGAATTGTAAGAAATTAGTTCACATAATGATGATGGGTATTAAACAGTGGTTACCCTGCCTCATCCTCACAAATTTTATAGTTGAAAAGGAATATTATTTCTAACAATTTAAAAGAAAAACCTTTATTTGGCTTTCACTTCTACGCCTACATCTAATATCAAATATTACCATTTAGTACCACTCTTCATACACATAAGCACTAATTTCCGAAATCTCTTTCTTTTTTCCATTATACAGATTGAACAGTGCTCAAAATTTCAATTATATATTTTAGTAAATACCTACAGGTTCCGTACTTCAAATTTCACTAAATTTAGTGCCAGTTAATACCAAAATTTAAGTTTCCAGCTCTCTCCAAATCTCAGAATTTCAGCCCCATCCATTCACCCAAATCCCAAGTGTACCAAATTTAGTACCATTTAGTACTTTTAATACTCAAAAGTAAGAATTTCTAAAAGTACATCAATCCTACACTCTAACAATACCCTTAATTCCGCCAAAGTCCATATTGTATCAAATTAGTACCTATCGTAAAACTCCTCGATCCCGCTTTCAAATGGTAATCGTAAGTTGAAATTTAAGATTTCCACCTCTATCTGTTCATTGAAATCCAAATTGTACCAGTCTTGGTACCATTCTGTATTTTTCGTATCCATATTCCAAACCAATCACAATCCTACACTCCGACAGTAATCGTAATTTGCAGCTCTCCGGATTCTACACCTTTTTCACATGTTATTCAAAATTCGAGAATTTCATTTGTAATTAATAGAATACCTTTCGACATTCATAGAATTCCATTTGAAATTCATAAACTTTCATTTGAAATTCTAAGTATTGCATTTGAAAATCATAAAATTTAATTTGATATTAATAAAATTCCGTTTGAAATTTAAATAATTCCACTTGAAATTCTTAGCATTTCATTTGCAATACATAACATTTCATTTGTTTTTCATAACATTTAATTTTAAATTCGAAAATTATTAATGGTAACACACAAGGAATGTGTATGAATTTGAAATGAATTGTTACGAATTACAAGTGAAATATTACAAATTTCAAGTTGAATACTTTGAATTTTAAACGTATTTCTTTGAATTTCAAATGAAACTCTACAAATTTCAAATGGAAATATAACAATTACAAATGAAATTTTTTAAATTACAAATGAAAATTTTTGAATTTCATATGAAAATTTTAAAATTACAAATCAAATGTTGTTCAACACTTTCACCAAAGTTAAAATTGTACCAAATTTTATACTTTTCTTAACAATTAGTACGAATTTCTAAAACGACCTCATTCATGCACTCCAATAATAATCTTAAGTCCACATTTAAGGCTACCAGCTCTATCCGTTCACAAACGTATAAATTGTACCAAATTTAGTACCATTTATTACTTTTCGTAGATGTAAATTCGATTTTCCAAAACTTCCTCAATTCTACACTCCAACACAAACTTTAATCAAAAAAATCAAGATTCCATCCCTATACGTTCACACAGATCTAAGTTGGACCATATTTAGTTCCATTTAGTACTTTTGGTATTTATAAGTTCGAATTTCCAACACTACCTCAATCACGTACACTAATAGTAATTTTAATTCCAAATATAATTTTTCCAACTTTATCCGTTCACTCAAAACTAAATTGTATGAAATTTAGTACAATTTAGTACACATAATTAAGAATTTTCAAAATTACCCCAATTTCTCAATCATACACTTCCAACAGTAATTTTATTCCAAATTTAGGTTTTCCATGTCTAACCTTTCACTCAAATCTAAACCATTTGGTACGGTTCGTACCAATAAGTACGAATTTTCTTAACTACCTCAATCGTGTTCTCTGACAGTGAACTTCATTGAAATTTCACGTTTCCATTTCTATTCGTCCTATTAAATCGAAATTGTGCCAAGCTTAGTACCTTTTAGTATACATACATTACAACAGTAATTTTAATCCCAAATTGCAGAATTCTAGCCCTATCTGTTCACACAAAAACAAATGATAAAATATTTAGTACCATTTAGTACGTTTTTTCCCATAAGTACGCATTTCCTAAACCAAATCAATCCTACACTCCAACAGTAATTTTAATTCCAAAATTCTGAAGTGCAGACTATCCGTTTGCACAAGATCAAGTTGTACCATTTAGTACACATAAGTACTTTACTTTCATATTTCAATTCTACACTTCAACAATAACCATTATCCAAATTTTAGGTTTCCAGATTTAGTTTAGTTTATTTAGTACTATTCGTACGCATAAATACGAATTCCCAAAGCTGTCTTTATAGCTCAATCCTCAACAGTAATCTTAATTCCAAATGTCAGTGTTTTAGCTCTATCCATTCACCCAAAATCCATATTGTACTAAATTTAGTAACATTTAGTAGTTTCGTACCTATACATACGAAATTTAGTACTTTTAGTCCTTATCATACACATAAGTACTCAAAATTTCATGCTTCTAGCTTCAGCCGTTTCGTCTTGGCGATAATCTCACAGTCATATTATTCTTTTTTTTCTTTCGAAGAGTACAATTTTTCCTTTCAAACAAGTGGCAGAGTTACAGCGGTTGAAATGTGAAAAAAATACGTATAAAATGACAAAATTTACCTTTCTTCGGGCTGTACGATGAAATTATGATATCAAGCCATATAAGTTTTATTCTATTGCGGGGAAGAAAATTAAATTAGCTTTCGAAAATTATAAAAATCAAAAAAATCGGTTAAAAATGTATGACTTATACACATTTTTGTATTGATTCTATGCATATTCTCTAAAGGAACTATGGGTCTATCTCGTTTCCTTTTGCCTGTTGCAAACATAACGGTTTATAACAGGAAAAGATACAGACCCATATTTCCTTTAGAGAATATGCATAGAATCAATACAAAAATGTGTATAAGTCATCCATTTTTTAACCGATTTTTCTGATTTTTATCATCTTCGAAAGCTAATTTAATTTTCTTCCCCGTAATACAATAAAACTTATATGGCTTGATGCCATAATTTCATCGTACAGCCCGAAGAGAAGTAAATTTTGTCATTTTATACGTATTTTTTCACATTTCAACCGCTGTAACTCAGCCAATCCTCAACCGATTTACCAAGTATATATCTTGTTTGAAAGGAAAATTGTACTCTTCGAAAAAAAAGAATAATATAAATCTGTTAAAAAGTAAATAAGTTATTCGAGTTTTAAATTGAAAATCCATGAAACCACGTTTTTCTCTATATTTACCGTTATAAAATAAATTTTCGAAGTGACCCAGAAAAACCAAAGGTATTTTCGTGGTCCAGAGACTCCAAATAAACAGAATTGGTACATTAGAAACCCTGAAAAAAAATTTTTTGTTATTTTGTAGCACAGTGTAATTAGTGCCAATAACGCAACTGGATGAACAAGTCCAATGTCCATTAAGTCTCCCGGGATAATTCTGCCGGGTCAATATTGGTATCTATGGAAAGCTTTTTTGATTAGCATTGCACACAGGATACCAAGTTCCGGCCGATTCCGCGGTATTTGACAATTACTGAAGAAATCCTTTGAACATGATATTTCTAGTGGAGAATATGATTTCCAGGACACTTCTGCCAGGTCAATATTGGTATCTATGGAAAGCTTATGAAGTGTACTATACACTAGTATTGCAAAAAGGATACCAAGTTCGGGCCGATTCCGCCGTATTTGGCAATTTCTGAAAAAATCCTTGGAAAGGATATTTCCAGTGGAGAATATGATTTCCAGGACAATTCTCCCGGGTCAATATTGGTATCTATGGAAAGCTTATGAAGTGTACTGCTGATTGGCATTGCAAAAAGGATACCAAATTCGGGCCGATTCCGCCGTATTTGGCAATTTCTGAAAAAATCCTTTGAAAAGGATATTTCCAGTGGAGAATATGATTTCCAGGACAATTCTGCCGGGTCAATATTGGTATCTATGGAAAGCTTATGAAGTGTACTACACAATAGCATTGCAAAAGGAATACAAGGTTTGAGTAGATTCCGCCCTAAAACTTTTTCCTTGAGAGTAAACTTTATGTCTCTTAATTATCATTTATTCCAAGTAATGAAAAAGCTTCTCTTCATTTTTGGTTCTTCTTAGAACCAGAATAATAATTTACAAACATTTATTTTTTTTAAGTAGTTATTTAAGCAATTTTATAAATTTACATGTATATATCTAAAGGTTCACCCAAGTCCAAATTTTAAAAATGTCCATTTAGCACACATTATAAACCATAAACCATCTAATATACCAGTTATATTCAAAAACCGTTTCAGAAAGCTAAATTGGACGACTTTGTTAAAAACGCCTATTATCCTGTAAAGACCACTGTGCGAAAATTATCAAAGATGGGCGGATGAAACTGGGCTTAAATGAAAGGTCTCCAGGAGTACTTTAAGGCCATATACCAGTTATATTCCTAAACCGTTTCAGAAATCTAAATTGGACTTCCTGAAAATATTCTGAAATCCTGTAAAGACCACTGTGCAAAAACTATGAAAGATGGGCGGCTGAAACTGGGCTTTAATGAAAGGTCTTGAGGAGTACTTTAAGACCATATACCAGTTATATTCAAAAACCGTTTCAGAACGCTAAATTGTTATGGGCATGCACTGGTGGCCAAAATTAAAGCAACTGAAGTGCGTTGGGTTTTTAAGTGGTGACTAATCTGAAATTCTGAAAGTTTTAAGCTATTGAGAAGAAAATTCCTTCTTTTTGTGGACAATGTAATGAAATGAAATTTAAACCACTAAGGAAAGTAGTAAAGTCGTAAGGAAAGTAGTAAACCAGTAAGGATTGTAGTAAAGTGATACCCTTCACCACTATGGGTGTATTAAAAAGATGCATCCTAACAGAAGGGCCATTAATATGAAATTGGATGAACTAATTCAGTACGCCAAATGCCAAATTTCGTGCAAATCGGAAGATATATAGGGACTTTGGTACATGATTTACGTGAAATCAGACGAAAATATATATGGGAGCTATATCTAAATCTGAATCGATTTTTCCCAATTTCAATAGGGTTCGTCCTTGGGCCAAATAGGCTAGCTTTGCCAAATTTCATCCAATTCGGATCATAAATGCGACCTGTACTTTGTTTACAATTTAACATGAACAGACAGACGGACATGCATAAATCGACTTAGAAAGTGATTCTATGCATATTCTCAAAAGGAACCATGTGTCTATCTCGTTTGCTTTTGCCTGTTACAAACATATGCACAAAGACATAATACCCTGTACCACAGTGTGGTGAAGGGTACAAAAAATAAAAATTCGATTTATTGCTGGCATTTTATTACCAAAATTATTGAACCAATTTATTGAACTTCGGTTAAATGAAAAATATATCAATTATTCGGACTTGCCATTATTGAAACGCTCGGATAATTGAAACAAATTCACTGCATTCGGCCACTTTCAAATAAGCGGATTGTACTGTAAAACTTATCCATATTGCATTCTTGGATGTCACATGTTTTCCAATGGTCTATTTATAGCTCTTTATATTAGTGCGTGTGCGTGTGTG
>NW_026878558.1:0-23684 GCF_032173495.1 Musca vetustissima | reverse complement strand
AAATTGACCTTTATTTATAATTTTTAGTGGAGATATTTGTGTGCCCAATATACCAAATTTCAGCGAATTCGGTTGAAAAAAGAACCCCAAAATTACGAAAATTGGGGGTACCCTTATATGGGGGCTACCAGAAAAAATTGACCTATATTCATAATTTTTTGTTTAGAACTCAAAGTATTAAATTACAGCCAATTTGGTGGAAAAATACGACCAAAACCCCCAAAATACTGAAAATTAGGAGGTACCGTTACATGGGGGCTACCAGAAAAAGTGAACCTATATTTATACTTTTTTGTGGCGACATTTAGTACCCAATAAGAACCCAATGTACCAAATTTCAGCGAATTCGGTTGAAAAACGCTCTCAAGAACCCCAAAATTCCGAAAATTTGGGGGTACCCTTATATGGGAGCTATGCCTAAACGTGGACCGATATATCCCATCTTCGAACTTGACCTGTCTGCAGACAAAAGACAACCCTATGCAAATTTTCAGCACCCTATCTAAATTCCTTCGGAAGATAGCATGATTACAATGGGCGGACGGACGGACATGGCTAGATCGTCTTAGAATTTTAACCTGATCAAGAATATATATACTTTATAGGGTCGGAAATGAATTTTTCGGTGAGTTACAAACGGAATGACAAAATTAATATACCCTCCATACTATGGTGGAGGGTATAAAAAGGTGAAAATTAAAAGTAATTTGAAGAACCTAGTGCCAAGCAGTACCAGAGGATATTTTAATCGACACCTTGATGTGTTCTGTGCCCAGAATTTTGTGACCGTTCATAAACTTAAGATTTATTGCCGATAATATGTCCTTCAAAATTGTGTTTAAAAACTAAAAAAATACAAATTGACGTTTACTAACATAGTATGTTTGTGATAAAAATGAAGGATATTAGTCTTACCTTCAACCAAATGGACTGTAATTTGGTATTTTGGGTTATTTTTGGGTAGCAAATCTTCCTAACAAAAATGATAAATTTTGGTCCACTTTTGATATTATCGGGATTTTGTGTTGGGGTAGTCTCCATATAAACGGACTCCCCAGTAATTGGTATTTCAGAGATTTTTAACACGTTTTTCCACCAAATCGGCTATATTTCAAATTTAATTAAGATATGATATACTTTTATACCCATAATACATAAACCAACAATTTTAGGCTATTTTGGATTATAGTCGGACGGAGCCCACTATATGATACCCTTCACCACTTTGAGTATATCGAACAGATGCATCCTTTTAGACGTCGCATTTTTGAAAGACCATTAACATAAAATTGGATGAACTAAAATATGTGATTTTTTATTAATTTCTCTTTTGAGATGAGCTACATGATCAGAGTTGCAATGAAAATTTTTCTTGTAGTGACGGACTTTTTTTCCATACAGACTTCATTATTTTTCTTTAATGGTATGCAACTACATATTGTGCAACCTTAGGAAGATAAGGAGGTGGATTTGAACGCTAAGGCGCCGGACATCAACATATGCCATGGGAACCAGGGTGATATTTATTTTAAGGTGAACCGACTTATATCAATCCATAGACATGTCATTCTGCAACATATACAAAATTTTTCATTTGGACAGATATAGATTCGTTGGAAAATGGGACAAAATTATGTAAATCGATTTAAAGCAAATCTCAATCGGACACTAATTGATGATTTGGCGCCCAATGAACACCAAGTCGGTCGAAAATATACATGGGCTATGTCTGTATTTCTACAAAACGCAATTCTGTCGTTGTATGGTCAATATTGCGCATTGTGCGCAATATGTATGGGACCTAATATGTATGGAACGAAAATATGTATGGAACCTATATCCAAATATGTACCAATTTCAACGAAACTTGTCGCTTGTTAGGTTATACTAATTTCAGTGCGTTTTCTTCTTATAGGGCATATTTTGGTCCCTTGGTGCACCATTCACCTAAAATGGGAGATAAATCGAAATTTGAACCATTTTCTCCGAAACCTGACACACGCTATACTATACGAGCTTCTGTACGAAGAACAAAATTTTGCGCCAATCGGTCCAACTTAGCGTCCTTGGTGCATCATTTACCTAAAATCGGACGAAAATATATATGGGACCTACATCTACATCTCAACCGATTTCACCAAAACATGCCTTGGGGGTTTTGCAAAATTGGCCTAATTTTATCTCTTTGGTGCACTATTTACTAAACATTGGACGACAATATATATGGGGGCTATATCTAAATCTGAATTTATTCCAATAAAACTTGACACTAATTGGGCTGTCCTAACTTCTCTACGTTGTGCAAAATTTCGGCCTAACTTTGACCTATTGGTGCACCATTTGCTAAAAACTGAAGGAACATATATATGGGACCTATGTATATATACATATTCTCAAACGAACCATACGTATATTTCGTTTCCTTTTGCTTGTTACAAATATATGCACAAAGACATAATGGTGGTGGTGAAGAGTGGAAACAGTCACATGTTATTGTAATAAAGTCCTTTTGAACATTATCTATGAGAACCGAAATAGGAGTAGAAAACAAAACATAGTAATTATAAGGACAAAAATAACTAAAATCTCACATCTCATACAATTTCCATACATTATTTATTTCATAATGAATTTTGAATTTATGCTTTTGTTTTTTTTGGTAAATAATTTGCCAAATTTAAAATTTAAACAAGTTAAACGATGTTAAAGTAGGCCCTGCCGAACTTTCTATACCCCAATAAAACTGAAATCAATATTGATATTTTTTGGTAGTGTGATTTGACAGCCATTGAGAACACAAAATAGCATATTACAGCCAATTCGTAAGCCAATTTACAGTTGAAAAACATGAGAAAATTTTTTAAAAATACGGACTTGGGTCAATATAATGAATTTATAGTACGGAGAACCCAAAATAAAAAATTGCAGCCAAAAACGGTACTTTCTTAAATTTGGGTCAATATTAACATTTTTCAATGCGGAAATGTGTTATGCAATGAGAACCCAATGTACCAAATTACAGTCAATTTGGTGGGAAACTTTTCCACGATCCCTGAATTACCGAATATTGGGGGTTCCGTTATATGGGCGGGCTACTCGAAAACGTTGTCCGATATATCCCATATGCAATACAAACATCTTAAATGTTGCAATCTCCACCGTTATTTCATTAGACGGACATACTTAAATCGACAAGAATTTTATTCTGATCAAGAATACATATATGGGGTCTTCGGTGAATATTTCGAGGTTTTGCAAACGAAATGTCAAAATTTAATATACAATCCACCTTATTTTCCATCGAATCAGAATCCAAAATCCTAAATTACAGTCAGTTTTGTTCAACCCCGCACATAAACTCCCTAAAATACCGTTATGTGTCCTCAATAATAACAAAATACCAAATTACAGTGGAAACGGGTGAAAAAGTGTCCAAAATATCGAATTTTGGGGGTACTATTAAATGGGGCTACCAGGCTAAGTTGAAATATATTTAACTACAAAGCTTTAATTTCATTCTCACGGAGGAGGTTCAAATTTGTTCAACGGACTGTATTTTGTTAATATCGTTTGTTACTTGTTCGGCTTTTCCAAAAATAAAAGAATATTACCCCTAAAAAGGTTGTTACTTTGATTTATGCATACGTACGTATCCGCAAAAAAACACCATAATATATGTTTTTATGCATACCCTAGTAGTAATGATATATTGTTGTTGAAACGGAAATTCAGATTCAACATGCAACCACTTTTTTCTTGTCGCTCATTACAGGGGTATGGAAAGATATTTCATTGAATATACAATACAAAAACAACAACAATATAAAAATCAAACTGAAATGCTTTCAAAAGATGATAGTAGAGAGTAATGGGAACGTGAAGCGAAACCACGAAATACGGTTACAGTAGTTGTAGCAGCAGAAGCGTATATGATGGGATAAAGGTTTATTTTACATTTCAATGAGCGTTGCATTCCGAATTTTGTTCGTATTCTTCGTCAAAAAGGAAGAAGAAGATAGAAAAAAAATAAAAATGTAAACGAATAAGAGCTAGTTTTTTAAGAGGATTTAAAGATTTCTTTTCCCAAGTGGAAGATATTCGTTCAGTCGACAACAACGGCAACAACAGCAACAAAAATCGGCAAAAGCAAATGCAATTCAATAGATTTTTTGGTTAAAATGATGTTACTTCTTACATGGAAATGGCAATGAGCGAAAATAAATGTGGTTTAATTTCCGAGCAACATTTTTCGAATGTTAAAAAATGTTAAATTTCAAATTTTATCGATAATAATATCCGCCAATGAACTGGGAAGATACCAAATAGTTGTTGTTGCTAAAGGGGGTTTTCATTGCAATTAATTGCATTTGAGAATATAGTTGTAATGATACAGCAATTTTATTCATATAAAAAGTGAAGCAATCAATCCCATAACCATTTAAATTTCAACCTGTTCGAAACACATATGGAAGCTATGGCTGCATCTGCACCAATCTCAACAAAACGCAATAACGTCAGTCGAGTCTAAATTTGATACGTTAGGAGTTTTATTTCCCATTTTCCCGAAAATCAGCACTCGTCATTCTAGACAGAATTCAGTACGCTATTCCAAATTTCGTGCAAGTCTTAAGATATAAAGGGACTTTGATGCAATATTTACTTAAAATCGGACGAAAATATATATTAGAGCTACATCTGAAACTGAACCGATTTTTCCCAATTTAATACGGTTCGTCCTTGGGCAAAATAAATGAGCTGTGCCAAATTTCATCGAATTGGAATCAAAAATGCGACCTGTACTTTGTTTACAATTTAACATGGACATATAGACGGACGTACATGCATAAATCGACTTAGAAAGTGATTCTATGCATATTCTCAAAAGGAATCATGTGTCTATCTCGTTTCCTTTTGCCTGTTACAAACATATGCACAAAGACATAATACCCTGTACCGCAATATGGTGAAGCGTATACAAATAATAATAATAAGGTTTGGACGCGGAACTTAACACACATCATTCTAAACTGAAGTCATTACGCTGTGCCAAATTTTGTTCAAAACGAAAGATTATTAGGTACTTTGGTACACAATTTACATTAAATCGATCGAAAATATATATGGGAGCTATATCTAAATCTTAACCGATTTTCCCAATTTTATCAGGGTACGTACTTGGGCCAAATAAATGACCTTTGTCAAATTTTATTCAATCCGGATCCTTTTGCCTGGTACAAACATTTGCACAAAGACATAGTACCCTGTACTACAGTGTGGTGAAGGGTTTAAAAATCATTGGTGATGAGGGCAAGGATTCTAAATGCATGTGTTTTAAATGCCATTTGCCAGGTGATCAACTGCGAAGCTGTTTTTGGCAGGTTTTTCAATTGATTCATTTTCAACATGTGGGCCTTTACAAAATGTAGGAACTTTATGAAAAATTTTCGTCCCAAAACATAATTTAATATTAAATATGGAACAGATCCTTAAAGCCAGATTCGTATCGGCTCACCGATATTCATCCAAATTTGTCTTTACCCCAAAAAATGTGGAATCACCCTCGGATTATTGATCATACCAACTTCATCCCACCACACCATCATCCCCAAAAATGTATTATCCTTGGGCATGAGCAAAACTTTAAAAACATCCAAATACTATTAATATTTTTATATCTACTTCAATGGCAACAACCGAGGGATTCAAAGGATTACCTATCGGTTTGATATTTATGTATGTTCCTGCATAAAACTTTATTTTGTATGCCAGTAGTGGCAAAGTTCGATGGCAATGGATGGGACATAAATCAAACTGAATGAATTTGAAACTTTTTTTTGCTACCAAACGTCATGGAAAGGAAATCTATGAAAAATTGTCAATATCTCTGCGATTGTACCCAATACTTTGTAATCCATATTAACCCAAGTAAGAACAGATTACCTATGGAAAATTGTGGCAATTCGTTGCGATGATTGGACGATTGCCAAGGGGTATACAATTTAACATGTTGTGTTTATCAATAGTTGGCCAGTCAATCGATAAAGGATTGTAACAGAAAAAAAACAAATACAATTTCTATAAGTATTACCAATGTTGAGTTGTGTATTAAACTTATTTGAATGCTAATTCCATCAGATGAATTTCTGCAATGGGGGTTTCCAATATAAAATATTACGATGTATGTATGTCAAATCGTGTGTATGATTAAGAAATGATAATAACTAATAATGGAATATTTCTTTATCTTACTATAATACCTAAGGGCTGATGTAATTCTCTTTTGTTTCGTCGTTTCTTTTACAAAACAAAAGACCTGGATAGATTATAGGATACATACACTATATAACTTTGGATGTATGCGGGAGATGCCTGTAAAATGTTTATTGTACATAACGATTTAAACCGCTCAAGACAAATGATTTTCAATAATGACTGTACGACTCTACGATTAAAGACCTGAATTCGGAAGAACTTAAAATGTGATTTATTTCTTATACGAAACGACGTCACTCATTTCATAAACATATCGATATTTAAGATAAGGCTTTACAATTTCACTTAAATTTAATTTTAAGGGTGATCCCCATCAATCGGCTTAATTTAATCCCATTGGTGCACAATTTACTAAAAATCTGACGAAAATATGTATGGGAACTATACCTAAATCTTAACCGATTTCAATAAAACTTTGCTTAAGTTAGGCTATATTCGAGCCAATCGGCCTAAATTAAACTCTTTGGTGCATAGGACGATTATATATATGGGAGCTATATCTAAATCTGAACCGATTTCGATAAAACTTTGCTCACGTTGGGCTATACTAACGTTAGTATGTTGTGCAAAATTTCGTGGCAATCGGCTTAAATTTTACTCTATGCTGCACAATTTACATAAATTCGTTGGTCTCATAAAACGGTACTCCTACAAATATTCTACATTTTGGAACTTCTGGGCACGTTTTTTTAACCTAATCAACTGTAATATGGTACACAAGTTCCTACAGGGAAGAAAATCTTCTTACTAAAAATATTAAATTTTTTTCAGTATTTAGCCCCTACATAATGCTACACCCCATTATTCGGAATTTTTGGAGTTTTGGGAATGTTTTTCAACCCAAATTGGCTCTAATTTAATATTGTTCTCATGTTCCCATGTACCAAACATATAAATTTTGGTTTCGATATTTCGAAGTCTTTAGCCGCAGATGTAACTTTAATTTGGTATAAAGGCTTCGAGGATATTCGAGTGTAAGACACATTTTGAAGAAAATTGCTTATATAGATGCAAGTTGAGATATCGGCTCCACACAAAAGGCGTGACTCACGTTCGGTATTCTTAATTTTTTAACTGGATTATCTCATTTCATGGTGAAAAAATATTTCCAGAAATTATTCGATATTGGGTAATGTTTTGTTAGCATAGGATAATATTATAAAATTTTGAACTTTTTTAGGGCCAAAAGATTAAAGGAATTTTGAGTGTACACAACCTAGTGGAGAATATATACAGCTCGGCCTGACCAAACTGTACGGACAATGAACCACACGGACAATGCGTGACTAAATCTTGACAATAAAACCCCTTAAGGAAAGTTCAAAATTCGGACGGGGCCGACTGTATGATACCCTTCCCCACATTGGGTACATACAAGAGATGCTCATATCTAAAATAACATGTCGATAGAAATTAATGGAATGGAACATAATTAAATATGTGATTTACATAGATATTTGAACCAATTAACATCAACACATACACTTAACACTTGGGTCCATTGGTGTACCATTTGTATGAAATTAAGCAAAATTTTGTATGAGAGTTATATATAAATCTGAACCGATTTGAGCAAACGTGGCATTCGCCATTAGGTATGCTGCAGCACAGCGCTCTGTCTAAGATTAAATCTAGATCGTACCTAAAATGCATAAAAATATATAATATATAAGGGTTACATCTACATCTAAACATATATTACAAAATCTATTAAACGATATTCTGAACCGATTGGAATAAAATTTAACACACGTAATTCCAGACTCAATACAATACGCTGTGCCAATTTCGTGTATATGTAAGAACAAGTGAAAAAGCGTTAAGTTCGGCCGGGCTGAACTTTGGATACCCTCCACTGACAGGTACTTGAAATGAAAATATAGGAAATATACCAAAAAGTGGACTTATACCGACATTTCTACAAACCCATAATGTAAACCATAATACAAATATCAGAAATTTGTAATGGATAATTATACCCTCGGCCTTATGTCTAATGACCGATGAAATGTGCCTTATCAAAATATTGGTTCTAGACCCCATGTTTCTTTGGACCAAATCCGTTACAGAAAATGTCGATTTCATCCAAACTTTGCCCATCTTATTATTTCTTCCAAACTTAGTTCAAGTTCGAAGATGGAGAATATCGGTCCACTCCTTGTGGTACCTCCCACACAGAGGCTAGGCCTAAATGCGGTTTATATAGTTCATTATCGAACCTTACGTTCTAGTTTTTTATCTCGATATCCTCCGCAGGTGAATTGATTACAACAGAGTCTTAGAACCAAACCCAAAAAGCGGAACAAATCAGATAAATATTTTAATATAAACAAGTGAAAAGGCCTTACGTTCGGCCGGGCCGAACTTTGGATACCCTCCACCATAGACATACTAACAGGTACTAGAAATGAAAATATAGGGAACATACCAAAAAGTAGACCTATACCGACATTTCTAAAAACGGATTATGTAAACTATAATGAAACCCATAATACAAATTTCAGAAATTTTTAATGGATAATTATACCCTCAGCCTTATGGCTAATGAGGGTGTATACACTTTAACGAAATATTGGTTCTAGATCTATGTTTCTTTGGACCATATCCGTTTCAGAAAATTTAGATTTCATCCAAACTTTGCCCATCTTATTATTTCTTCCAAACATAGTTCAAATTTGAAGATTTTAAATATCGGTCCACTCCTTCTGGAACCTCCACACAGGGGCTAGGTCTAAATGCGGCTATAGTTCATTATCGAACCTTACGTTCTAATTTTTTATCTTGGTATCCTCCGCATGTGAAATGATTACAACAGATTCTTAGAACCAAACTCAAAACGCCGAACATATCAGATGACTATTTTAATATAAAAACTATTTCAATATAAACCAGTAAGGAAAGTAGTAAAGTCGGACGGGGCCGACTATATGATACCCTTTACCACTTTGGGTATATTCAACAGATGAATCCTAACAAATCTAACAATCGGACAAACTGTGGATCTTTAGTGCACAATTTACATAAAATCAGAAGAAAAGATATATAGCAGCTATATCTAAATCTGAACCGATTTCTAGACCTAATTCATTACGCTATGCCGTGCAAATCGAAAGATATATATTGACTTTGGTAGGGGGATTTGTTACCATATACGACTACAAAATACAAAAGTGCAGCAAATTCGGTTGAAAAACGCGCTCAATAACCCAAAAATACCGAAAATTGGGGGTACCCTTATGTGGGGGCTACCCAAAAAAATGGACCCATATTCATAATTTTTAGTGGGGAGATCTGGAACCTATTAAGAACTCAAAATACTAAATTACAGCTAATTCGGTGGAAAAATACGATAAAAATACCCAAAATACTGAAAATTAGGAGGTACCGTTATATAGGGGGCTACCAGAAAAAGTGGACCTATATTTATAATTTTTTGTGGAGACATTAAGTACCTATAAGAACCCAATGTACCAAGTTTCAGCGAATTCGGTTAAAAATGCGCTCAAGAACCACAAAATACCAAAAATTGAGGGTTACCGTTATATGGGAGCTATGCCTAAACGTGTACCGATATATCCCATGATCAAACCTGACCTGCCTGCGGACAAAAGACAAACCTATGCAAAATTTCAGCACCTTATCTCAATTCCTTCAGAAGTGTGATTACAACAGACGGACGGACGAACATGTCTAGATCGTCTTAGAATTTTGCCCTGACCAGGAATAAATATACTTTATAGGGTCGGAAATGAATATTTCGAAGAGTTACAAACGGAATGACAAAATTAATATACCCTCCATACTATGGTGGGGGGTATAAAAATAGCCTCTTCGGTGTAGCATTTACATCAAATCGTTTAAAGAAATCTATATCTACATATGAACCAATTTCAACGAAGCCCATCTTTTGTCATTCTAGACTTAATTCAGTACAATATTTGTTCTCAATCGAACATATATTCGGAGTTTGGTGCACCATTTACATTAAATCGGACGGAAATATATATGGGAGCTATATCTAAATCTGAATCGATTTATACAAAACTTTACATACATCAATGTGTACTTAATTCAATAAGATTTTTAAATGAATTATTGTGGAATCGGGCAAACTGTTCCACTGCAAATTATTCCAAATAATTCAATTTCAGCATCCATAAAAAACATTGTCACAAGATCGAACGAAATTGTGATGGATTGACATTAAAACACAGGGTGTCTCAACTTTGGCATTTCACGAACGTGAAGAAGTCTTTTTCGGTATATTCAAGATTCTGTCCCAATATTACATCCTAAGTGTCTTTGTAGTGGCATTTTATTTAACAGATGTGGTATAAAGTTTAAAAGTTCAGAACGGTTTTAGATATTTTGAATGTCCACGTCTCATAGAGGGTATACAAATGTTTACCCGGCCGAACTTACTGACGTTTTTATTTATTTGTCATTATATAACACACTTGGCGCCTACGTCCTTTTAAAAGAACACCAAAAATGACAATACCGCTGCTAGAAAACCTCCGTTGTCTCTAATTTCTACTATTTTAGAATGATTTTCCAGCTAAATAGAATGTTAATATGTCGAACTAGTTTGCTTTAAAAAATAAAAACAACAAGATTTTTATTTTTAAAGTGGGATATGGTCAAATTGATTACTTTTGGGAAAGGCAGAGAGGAATATAGTTTTAGATTTCGCCACAAATCCTCATCAGTTCTCTTAGTTTTTTGCTTGGGATATTGTCCCAAACCCCTATTTTTATCAAAATTTTAAATTTGTATATTTTCCTATAAATTTATATACTTTCCTTTCTCACTAAATGAAGTGTATCGATGTGAATTAATTTCCTCCAATTCAAACTCTATGACTGAACTTTGTGAAAATTGTATTTCCTTTTTTGTTGTAAATGCATCGGAAAACTTTTACAATAACCTCAACTTTGAACTTTAAAATTTTTAGTAATTCATTTACATGAAAAAAAAGAAAAATATTTTTGTCTACTTTCTTTTTGTACAATGTTCAATAATGAAATTTTTGCAACAAAGGTAACATTGGAGGAGGCGGCGGATGTTGATGATGATTTTGTCATGATTTTCATCCAATTTTATTTTTCGTTTGTGCTGCACCAATATTTTTGTTCTCGAAAAAAAAATTATGCATAGTTGCTCTTTGGTGAAAAATATAAACTTTAAATAAAAAATAAAAACTTTTTCCTGCCGTTCTTTTTTGTATTTTTTGCTGTCATGAATAGCAGCAATGCAAGTATCAAGTCTTTGTTCCGATCCGTTCCATTTTTTGTATACATAGTACTATTACCAGTCTTTCTGGAAGGGAGGCATGCTGCTGAAATATGCATGTTCTATTATAAAGTTTTGCTTCATCGAAAGTTTATGCTGCCTGTGCATAGTTATGCAAAATATAGTCCCATTTTGTTCCGTTTTTTTTTTGTTTTTACTACCGGCTGGTAACCTTCAATCCGGCAATACGCTCTAGTCCTCTGTGGTGTATATCCTGTGCTGTCTGCACTTCCGTTTTTTTTTCTACCATAATACAGAGTAATTTTATCTGTTTGGTGCCAGCCGTACTGCCGGCGCTGATGATGTTGAATGGTAGGCCCTGCCTGCCTCCTTGCTTAATGCTAGCCTTTCATTTGGGCTGAGTCTATGGCATTATTTTGGATGCACCACCATTCATGAATCTGTGAGCGTTTTTTTTTTTCTAAAATTTTCTTTTCGGTAACATTAGTTGTATTTTGTTTGTTGGCACAAAGCCAGTATTATATTTTCATTTTACCACTGGTGTTCTAGTTTTAAAGATTTTTTGTGGATTTTTTTTTATTCCATTTTTTGGTGACATAATGGATTTTATGTAAGGATATTCTCTGCCATCGCTGTTTTTTTCTTCTTCTTTTTCACTAATGATGATACATATGTTGACCTAAATACTGTGTTTGAATGTGATCTGAGAATTCTTTCTATAATATATATGTAATAAAAGCTGTTTAAATCGTGTAAAATAAAGGTATCAAGAAGACATGACCATAGAAATAGTTTCTAATATTTTCAGATTATTTGGGGAATTTTAATTTTTTGTATATATCGAATTTAGTTAAATGGTCTTATTAAATGTTAATTATATATTATTCTTCGCAGTATTTATAAAATAATAACAATAACAAATTATGTTATAAGAAGTTATTTATTAATACGATTTTTTTATTTCATTCCAGGTAAGGAACAAACTAAATGTAAGTAGATACCGAAGTCGGCTTGGCCGTATGTATACCTCAATAACTGATGGTTATATGAACAGATTAAAATAATAGATCCGTAATAGAGACTGTGAACCCACTCCTTTAGTAATTCGAGTATGAACTTTTAATAACATAACACGTCTTTAACATTTTCAACTTAAAAAGTCAATATAATGTATCTAAAAAATATTTTTTTGAAGGACTCATGACATAAAACTGAACTAAACTAAAATACCAGATCTGTATTTTGTATGCGAACAGAAACCTATACAAAATTCCATTTCATTATGGCAGATTTAGGGTCGTTTTTGTACAATGGAACCCCAAAATACCGAAAATTGGGGGTACTGTTATATGGGAGCTATGCCTAAACGTGGACCGATATATCCCATCTTCGAACTTGACCTGCCTGCAGACAAAAGACAACCCTATGCAAAATTTCAGCACCCTATCTCAATTCCTTCAGAAGATAGCGTGATTACAACAGACGGACGGACGGACATGGCTAGATCGTCTTAGAATTTTACCCTGATCAAGAAAATATATACTTTATATGGTCGGAAATGAATATTTCGATGAGTTACAAACGGAATGACAAAATTAATATACCCTCCATACTATGGTGGGCGGTATAAAAACGAAACCAGTAAGGAAAGTAGTAAAGTCGGACGGGGCCGACTATATGATACCCTTCACCACTATGGGTATATTAAACAGGACTATTAACATGAAATTGGATGAAATAATACATGTGATATTTATCTAAATGTGAATCTACCTAGATATATCCATAAAGTATGTAAATCGACTTCAAACAAATATAAATAGGTCATCCGTTGGGCTATGTCTGTACTTCTAGAAAACGCAACTACGTAATTCTATGATCAATTCTGTACGTTGTGCAAAATTTGATGTCAATCTGACTAACATGAGGAGTATATGCTCAATTTACTTTAAATCGGGCGAAAATATATATGGAAGCTCTATCCAAATATTAAGCTATTTCAAACAAACTTGTCACAGGTTAGGTTATACAAACTTCAAAACGTTTTGTTCCTATTGGTTCCGTGGTGCATCAATTACATAAATAAATCAATCTATAATAAAAGGGAGCTATATCTAAATCTGGACCGATTTTCACGAAACAAGGCAGACATCACTCTAGGCTCAATTCAGTACGTTTTGCCAAATTTCGTGCAAATCGAAAGATATATAGGGACGTTTACATGAAATCGGACGAAACTATATATGGGAGCTATATCTAAATCAGGACCGATGTTCATGAAACTTGGCAGACATCATTCTATACTCAATTAAGTACGTTATGCCAAATTTCGTGCAAATCGAAGGATATATAGGGACTTTGGTGCACCATTTACATGAAATCGGATGAAACTATATATGGGAGCTATATCTAAATCTTGACCGATTTGGCAGACATCATTCTGGAATTAATTCAGTACGTTATGCCAAATTTCGTGCTAATCGAAAGATATATAGGGACTTTGGGGCCCCATTTACATGAAATCGGACGAAACTATATATGGGAGCTATATCTAAATCAAGACCGATTTTCATGAAACTTGGCAGACATCATTCTAGGCTCAATTCAATAAGTTATGCCAAATTTCGTGCAAATCGAAAGATATATAGGGACTTTGGGGCACCATTTACATGAAATCGGACGAAACTATATATGGGAGCTATATCTAAATCTGGACCGATTTTCTTGAAACTTGGCAGACATCAGTCTAGGCTTAATTCAGTACGTTGTGCCAAATTTCGGGCAAATTAAAAGATATATAGGGACTTTGGGGCACCATTTACATGAAATCGGACGAAACTATATATGGGAGCTATATCTAAATCTGGACCGATTTTCATAAAACTTGGCAGACATCATTTTAGACCTAAATGATTATTCTGTACCAAATTTCGTGCAAATCGAATGTTATATAGGGACTGTTTATATTAAATCGGTTAAATATATATATGGGAGCTATATCTAAATCTGAACCGATTTTTCCCAATTTCAATAGGGTTCGTCCTTGGGCCGAATAAGTGACCTGTGCCAAGTTTCATCCAATTCGGATCATAAATGCGACCTGTACTTTGTTTACAATTTAACATGGACAGACAGACGGACGGACATGCATAAATCGACTTAGAAAGTGATTCTATGCATATTCTCAAAAGGAACCATGTGTCTATCTCGTTTCCTTTTGCCTGTTACAAACATATGCACAAAGACATAATACCCTGTACCACAGTGTGGTGAAGGGTATAATAAAAAAACTTTCCACCATTCACCTAAAATTGCACGAAAATAAATACATGTGGGAGATATATCTAAATCAGAAACAGTTTCACCAAAACCTGACACACATGCTATACAAACTTCAGTAGGTTGTGCAAAATTGTGTGCCAATTGATCTAACTGTATCCCTTTAGTGCTATAGCTATATCTAAATCTGAATCGATTTCAAAAATTTCGTGCCAATCGGACTAACTCTGACTCTTTGGTGCACTATCGAGTCAATGAATCGATTTCAATAAAACTTAGCACGCGTTAGGCTTTCCTAACATTAGTACGTTGTACGAAATTTCCTGTCAATCGACCTAAACTTTACTTTATGGTGCAAAATTTACTAAAAATCGGACGAAAATGTATATGGGAGCTATATTTAAGTCTGAATTGATTTCAATAAAACTTGGCACACGTTAGGCTATCCTAACGTCAGTATTAGGATTGCCAAAATTTTGTGTCAATCGGCCTAAATTTGACTCTTTAGTGTACCATATGCTAAAAATCATACGAAAATATATATGGGAGATATATCTAAATCTGAAACGATTTTCACCACTTTCAATAGGGTTCGTCCTTGAAGCAAGTAAATGGTCAGTGCCTCATTTTATCTCATTTGGATAATAAATGCGCCCTGCACTTTGTTTACGATTTAACATGGACATACGGACTTGCATAAATCAAATCAGAAAGTGATTCCATGCATATTCTCAAAATTAACCATGGGTCTATCTCGTTTCCCATTGCCTGTTATAAACATATGGCCGAAGACATAATACTCTATACAAGAATGTGGTAAAGGGTATAACAATAATTTTCATTTTAAAGTAAGCAAGGTGCACAAAAATTCGCTCTCGAGTGATTCAAACCTCTTTTTGCGATTGGATTTATCGCGATAAATTCTTTAACAAACGAGCATTCGCCAAACGAATGTTCGCACAGACATTGCAAATGTGCAATCATTCGCTGCGATGGTGATTGTATTTTTTCTGACATTCGCTCACCAATGACAACGAACCTTCGCGAATGCTCAAAACAACAACAACAATAATAACAAACATACACCTGTTACACACACATTCATACGCTGTGTGTTTACTTGTTATGATATTTTGTTTGTTGTTGCTTTTAACAGCGTATGAGTAACAAGTGAAAAAGCGTTAAGTTCGGCCGGGCCGAACTTTGGATACCCTCCACCATAGATATACTGACAGGTACTAGAAATGAAAATATAGGTAACATACCAAAAAATGGATAATGTAAACCATAATACAAATTTCAGAACATTTTAATGGATAATTATACCCTCAGCCTTATGGCTAATGAGGGTGTATACACATTAACACGGTGAAAATGTGCCTTTTCGAAATATTGGTTCTAGACCCCATGTTTCTTTGGACAAAATCCGTTTCAGAATATTTAGATTTCATCCAAACTTTGCCCATCTTATTATTTCTTCCACACTTAGTTCAAATTCGAAGATGGGGAATATCTGTTCACTCCTTCTAGAACCTCCACACAGGGGCTAGATTTAAATGCGGCTATAGTTCATTATCGAACCTTACGTTCTAATTTTTAATCTCTCTATCCTTCGCAGGTGAAATGATTACAACAAAGTCTTATAACCAAATTCAAATCGCGGAACAAATCAGATAACTATTTTAATATAAAAATGGGGGTTATATGGGGACTACCCCAAAAAGGGGGCGAATATTAATAATTTTTGGTAGGGAGATTTGTTACCATATACGACTACAAAATATCTAATTGCAGCAAATTCGGTTGAAAAACGCGCTCAAGAACCCCAAAATACCAAAAATTGGGGGTACCCTTATATGGGGGCTATCCGAAAATATGGACCTATATTCATAATATTTTGTGGAGAGATTTGGAAAATATTAAGAACTCAATGTACCAAATTTCAGCGTATTCGGTTGAAAAACGCGCTCAAGAACCCCAAAATACCGAAAATTGGGGGGTACCCGTGTATGGGGGAAATCCGAAAAAATGTACCTATATACATAATTTTTTTGTAGAGAAATTTGGTACCTATTAAGAACTCAAAATACTAAATTACAGCCAATTCGGTGGAAAAATACGATCAAAACACCCAAAATACTTAAAATTAGGAGGTACCGTTATATGGGGGCTACCAGAAAAAGTGGACCTATATTTATAATTTTTTGTGGAGATATTTAGTACCCAATAAGAACTCAATGTACCAATTTTCAGCGTATTCGGTTGAAAAACAAGCTCAAGAATCCCAAAATACCGAAAATTGGGAAATACTGTTATATGGGAGCTATACCTAAACGTGGACCGATATATCCCATCTTCGAACTTAACCTGCCTGCAGACAAAAGACAACCCTATGCAAAATTTCAGCACCCTATCTCAATTCCTTCCGAAGATAGCGTGATTACAACAGACGGACGGACGGACATGGCTAGAATTTTACCCTGATCAAGAATATATATACTTTATAGGGTCGGAAATGATTATTTCGATGTGTTACAAACGGAAAAACAAAATTAATATACCCTCCATACTATGGTGGAGGGTATAAAAAAGGGTATGCCAAATATAAAGACATTTAATTTTTATTTACCAGTCTTTTGGAGTGCCATACTTCAAGCACCTTGGTGGGTATATAAAGCTTTTCTTTTCGAAAACGAGATTGGATCATTAAAATTAAATAGGGGTTATGTCAGAACATGGACTATTTTGTTATAGAGATTATGTATGTTAACCTCTAATATCTCGGAAATGCTAAATTAAACCCTTTTCGGTTAAAAATGTGCCTAAATGCCGAAAATATGGTGGAACCTTTATACCTTAAATTATGGACCTATAATAATAATGTTATGCTTAGATGTATGTCATCCTCTATTGCAATGACAAATTTCAGTCACACTGCTATAAATTTTGCGACATGTTGTAATTTCATGGAAATATATGTGAAAATCACTATTGATGATTTTTATAATATTCAGGATGAGCTATATAATTCGATTTAAAATATATTAAAAGCTTTGTGTATTACCACATTTGGCCACTACTGAACACCATTTTGCTCATGGTGAGTACCAGAAAGGTGACGAAGTGATATATAATGGAATAACATGTTTGCAATAACATGTTCTTTAGTCCTTTTATATGGGAAAAGGAGAACTTCTTTAAGGAGTTTCAGAAAAAATAAAAAATAAAAATAAATAAATAAATAAAAAATAAAAAATAAAATGAAATGAACCTTACCTACACTATTCAAGAATATCCCAAAAGAATTCCAAGTGAAATTCTCAACAACACTTGAAGATGTAGCCGATTTGCTGTGTTACCATAAAAAGACGGAAAGGATGTTTCTCAGACTCGAAACCGTGTTTTTACGAAAGGCGGGCACGATAATTAAAAAGTCAATAATCCAATCGGTTCCAAACTTTAATACGTTATTCTGTATATATAGCTATCGTATGAAATAAGAATTTTCCAAAACCTAAGTTTCAAACCAGGCATGTGTTCTTTTGAATGCCGTTGGAATTTTTGGGCGTGCCAGTGATCTAAAAATAACAATATAATAACCTTCATTTGTTAGCCTTTTGAAAATCGCCGAAATTTCAAAGAGTGGAGTGGTTAGCATAAGAAATTATTTATTTTATTTTTAACAAAATATGGAAAATTGTATGCAGTTCCTATATCAACTGATTACCTCTGAGATAACATATTAAACTTTTCTTTGAGTATTTGCTCGCACGGTCACAGCTATCTAATATTTTCACACGGGGTGGCGAAAAGCTCATGGCAAGCAGAAATAACTTGCAATTTATTTACTTCCCAAGAGATATTCATATACTTTGCCATTCGAAGCAACCGCCTTTCATATTCATGTGCTAGCTCATAGGTGTATGTGTGTGTGTCTGTTTTGCTTGCCTCCTTAGATTAACTAAATCTCGAGAAAGAAATCCTAGTTCATAAATGTTTACACTTTATTACCGCTATATACGATACCCTATATACACAAATGCATAGTTACGAAAACACGAAAAAATCCTATTTTATTTGCCCGTCATAAAAGTAAATGTCTAAAAAAACGAGAATTGCAACAACCACTGATTCCAAGCTGTGTTACAGTATAACTATAATACAATATTATTTTCATTTCTGCCTGAATCATAAACCTGTGAGCAGATGGATGTATATATGTATACGAATATGTATATGCGGCAGTGAATTTAGTTTTATGAACTGTTATTAGCCTAGTGTTGGGCGCCAGAAAAAAAAAACACTTTGAAAAAATGATGTCATTACAATTTCATCACATAATGTTTTTTTATTAGGTGTTGTTGTTTTCGTTAATAGTGATTGCATTTTTTCTCTCTGTATTTAAAAGGCCATTTCGTTAATGCAAAAAGGTAAATATTTGATTTTACCATGGCTATAATGAAGTGATTTATGAGAAGTTATTATCTTAATCTAGACGATGTAGTTGACCTTAATAGGCTCATTGTGGGATACATATAGTGATATGAGAATATGTAGAAGCACAATTGTAAGAATTGGAGACTAAAGTATATATGGGAACTACATTTAAATCTGAACCGATTTCAACAAAACTTCACAGACATTAAAGTGGACTTAATTCAGTCCGTTGTACAAAATATTTTCTCAATCAGACAAATATTGGGCGTTTGGTGTACCAATAAAATAAAATAGGACGAATCTTTATTTGAGAAATCTTATCCAATTTCAACAAAACCTCAAACTGGACTGAATTCAGTACTCTGTGCAAAATTTTGTTTGAATCGGACGAAAATAACGTCTGATAATATTGAATGAAATTGGTTCTGATATAGATATAGCTCTCATATATATTATCGTCCGATTTGAGATTAAATTATGAACAGCACTCTGAGTTGTAACATAATGAATAGATTGATATAAATCGATTTACATAATTTTGTCCCATGCACAGAAATGACTATTAATTCGCCCTAATGGAATGAAATTTGGCATAGTTTACCGGGGACATGTGTGTGGATTAAAATAGCCAATAAGAACCCATAGCACCAAATTCATTATATTCGCTTGAATAGCGCTCTCAATTACTCAAAATTTTAAAAATTGGGGGCCATGGATAAACGTGGACTGATATAGCTCATCTTCGAACTTGACCTGCCTGCAGAGTGATTTTAAATGCACACAACATGAGGGAGTGTTATAAAAAGATCGGTCCGACCGTACTTGTTATATTTAATTTGGTTTAGATACAGCTCCCATGTATATGTTCGTCCGACTTTATGTAAATGGTGTAAAAACGATCATTATTTGTCTACTTCACACTAAATTATACAACGACTTCCGAATTTTAGGTTGGGGAAAAATAAATCCATTATTTTTATATGAACTATAACACTTTATTTAACATTTTCACAATCCTCCCTAGATACCAATTGTTTTATCATTAAAGAAATTTTGCAATACAAGATAAAGATAATAATTTCTTGATGTGAAGTCCACCATCCGTTTAAGAACTGGGTCTATCGCACTCCGTTTGTCTAAGGTTTCGCAGATGAAAATTCGATCCATCCTATTTTATTTATTAATTAATTTGGCACCCAAACATCGGGCTTCATTTTGAATCCAGATTTGTGTAAATGGTTTAAAACAGTTTTATGGTCGATTTTTAGTTCCTGCGCGATGTTACGACTGGGAACATGCCGTAAATTTCGATCATTTCTCCAATTTTATCGACATTTTTATAATGGATTTCTTTTCCCCAACCTAATATTCTTCGTTAAAAGTGTAGGGATCTAATTGGGTCAACATTTCTCCCCATACGCAATATCCCCTATTTTCCGATAAATTAATAATTTCCGTTGAAATAAGTATTTAATGTAGATCAATGGAGAGATAGCGACCATAATCCATGTTATCCGTATGCTGAGTTCAATAGAAAGTTTTGCGGTCAAAAGACAAGAAATTTAATATTTCTGTTGGTAATGGGTTTACTGTTTTCTAATCCAATTTTTAGTAACATTTTCTAAAATCTGTCGGTCCAGAATAGTTTCAAGATAAGGTTGAAGGCTTTATTGCAAACTAAATGTCAGACTAAACACATTTTACTTGTCAATTCATTGCTCTTTCATTCACCATAATAATTTTATGGCAACTTCGTATTACTCAATATACCATGGTCAGAGATGGCCTGTCAGAAACAGTGACGTAAATGACATACATTTCCGACGTATAATACATACGTCAGAAACGTCGGAAACCCACTCAAAACCATTATTGGTCTGTTCCCGTACTGCAAGAATCTACTAGATTCTACTATTTTCTTCGATATCATAAAGGAAAATTTGTTATCGTAGTAAAAAATAGCAGATTCTTGCAGTACGGGAACAGGCCATATGTTTTTTATAAAATAGCTATTTACATTTATCGATTTGGAAATAACGTATGCTTTACTCAAATTCATATCGAATATCAAAATTTTTTTCTTAAAAAAATTCAGAATTTTTTATCAGTTCTAGTAAAGATTAACCAGATATACAGTAAAAATAATATATGTTCTTGGTGATAACATTGAAATAAATGACATTTACTACATTTTATACAGGTATATGACGTTTTCGACGTTTACACCTTTTTGACAGTCGAAAACCTGAAAATTTGTCATACGGACCATCCCTGACCATGGTATTTTCCCCCAATGTCATCGGACAGGTATTTTATTTAGCTATTATTCGTATGTTTTCGATTTCATGGTCTACACACACATACACACTTACACACCCAATATATCGACACACAACACATTGTTAGCATTATTTCTTGTCCGAGCCATTATTTGCCCTCTAACTTAAGTTATTTACTTTTGGCATTAGCCTTAATGCCGACACACGAAAACTTTGCTGTTCTCTGCCGTTCAAATGTCATCTGATAACACCATTACGGCTATTTGGGTAGTTAACGTGGATTTGCTTTTTTCCGGGTTTGCTTCTTCATTCATGTGTGATTAAGGTCATTCCGATAACGAAAAAAAGTTTTTTCTTTCAGTTATTATTATTTTTTGTTTGTATTTCATATGACTTCTTTATTATACGATTTCGTACATTTTTACTTTGGGTTACGAGAAAATATGGGCTAAACTTGTGCCCGATTAAATCACAACATTCCTTTGTTTCTGCTAATGGATTGATGAGTTTTTATGGGTTGTTGTGAATCGTCTGTGGAGGTGAGTAAATTTGGTTAGCTTGTTATTTAAATCACATTTTGAATATAGTTCTTTGTTGTTTTAAAGGAAGTATTTGTACTAATTACATAGGGGAAATAATATTGGTTTATTTTAGTAAAATTTGTATAAATATCGTGTTGCTGGAACAACACCTTTATTTTTGACAATGTACCGAAAATCACAAAATTGTACACGTGGAAGGGGACCAGAAAGAGCAAGGTAATTCTTATGATGATTGGCCAACATTAAGCGGGTCAAATAAATCTAAATTTTGTGTGAAAAGTTACAAAATTGTCATTTAATCGTGTATATATTTATTCCATTTAAATACCATCGTCGAAATATTGGGAACATACCAAAAAGTATATCTATACCAACAATTGTTGTTGTAAACAATAATGTATACCAAATACAAATTTTAACAATTTTGAATGGCTATTTTTAGTAAAATGTGGACCGATTTAGGGCAAAGTTGTATGAGGCCAGAGGGCAAAGTTGTATGAGGCCATCACGAACGTACACATAAATTTATTATATCGCTGGCTCAACTTGTAATGGCGGCAAGTCCATATTTCACAATTTTTCAGTAGAGACAAAAAACAATCAAACTTTCTTTTGAATAAAGATTTTTTAAATCTGAAAATGCAATTTGTTTTTGTATTGTATATGTAATTTAATTGCGTAAAGGCAAAATGAAAAAATAAGTATTTGCGGAGATTCACGCCTTTTTTGGGACTTAGAGCTTTTTCTGTCGCTAAGTTTGCATGTTTTAATGGACTTAGGTCTTTTTCTTACAACTTGTCTATATTTATATTTTCTAATTACTGCAATAATTTTGATTTTTTACATGTTAATATTATTTAAAAGAGTAAAGATTGTTTTGGAATAATAATTCATTCAAAAATATGAAGAAACAAGTAAAAACGTCGCTTTTTAGACATGTCGAATATTGAGGATATTGTTATATGGGCGGTACCCTAAAAAGTGGACCAATATTGATAGGTTTTTGTTGGAAGGTAAGCTACCCCATAAGTACCTAAAATACCAAATTACAGTCAATTCGGCTGAAAATCATGTGCAATATCTTCAAAATAAAAAGTGGACTTACAGCCTTTACATGATGTTAAGCCAGCGACAACAATAACAAATGAGATAACTCTATTTTAGCAATTTTTAATGAAACCCCAGAGCGTGGACTGATACTAATAACGCATGGTAGAATGTACAATCCTCAAACTTGAGCAATTTAGATTACAAACTGTAGGATTTAGCGAATATTTGGGGTTATAGTTATATGAGGGCTATGCCTAATTAATGACCAACATATGTCAATTTCGAACCCAATATTTTTGTTTTGTGTCTCAATTTTTTTCTTGAGGGGGTATAATTAAATGGGTGAGATGCATAAATGCAGCCGATATATTTCATTATCGTTAGGATTGAGTTTTTTTATCACGATTTCCTTAGAAAGGGGAATGATTACAACAGATGGCTAAATCGTCTTAGAATTCAATAATTTGTAACGACTATCCCTTATGCTCTGGTAGAATACGCCTATATGGGGACAATCCCTACACAAGGAACTAATCAGATAACTATTTTAATATAAAATGGGGGGATATAT
>NW_026878557.1:0-24125 GCF_032173495.1 Musca vetustissima | reverse complement strand
CAAATGTAGCATAACGTACTGAATTGAGCCTAGAATTATGTCTGCCAAGTTTCGTGAAAATCGGTCCAGATTTCTATATAGCTCCCATATAGTTTCGTCCGATTTCATGTAAATGGTGGACCAAAGTCGCTATATATCTTTCAATTTGCACGAAATTTGACAGACATAGCCCAACGGATGACCTAGTTATATTTGTTTGAAGTCGATTTACATACTTCATGGATAGATCTAGCCAGATTCACATTTAGATAAATATCACATATTTTATTTCATCCAATTTCATGTTAATAGTCCTGTTTAATACACCCATAGTGGTGAAGGGTATCATATAGTCGGCCCCGTCCGACTTTACTACTTTCCTTACTGGTTTTATATTCTTTTTACCTTCTGAGCTGGGGAAATTTGTAGTGATGATGTTGTTTTTATTTATTGTCGATGGTTCCAGGGTCGTTATGTTGCGTTGTTCGTTGGTGAAATATCGGTTGTAATCATCAGCCATGGTGAATGAGTGGGAAAAAACCTATTTGATCGTCAATTAAGAAATACGTCATTTTTATTATTTCATGTAAATTGTGTTCCTGGGTTGTTTCTGATAATTCTAAGTGTGATGTTTGCCATATATTTAAGTGAGAAGATTTTAGTGGACGGTGAAACATTTCTTCCAAATTCTGATCCTTTTTTCCAAAAATTCTTTGTCGTTCTGTACAATCTATTGATTCGACTTTAAAAACTTCTTGTCCAACACTATAAAAATTGTTAGGAGCATCAATTGACAAATATAAATATTTATTTTGAACAAAAGTATTAGTATTTTTTTCTAAAATTTCATACCCCTCTGAATTTAAGAAATTTAGGCTTTGTTCAACGAATCTATTGTATAGCTTGGCGGAAATGTTATTCTTTTTTTTTACAAGACGCTTTAATTTTCCTAACTTGTTTTCAAATTTAAAAGCACTTATGTTTTCTAATGAACCATATAGTAAAGCATCGCTTTCTAGGTGAGTTAGGCAGTGGAAGTTGTAAGTCAAGGTGGTTTCATTATAATTATCTGGAACGTCTCTCACAAATTGTTTTAGCATATCTTCAGCACACTCGTTATGTGTTTTGCATTTGTTTTGATCTAATAGAATTCGTAAAGCCAAACTTAATAGCAAAAAATGCGAATAAAGACTTTCATTTAAAATATTTTTTAATACAAAAGGACCAGTGTAAAGAATAAACTGCCGAAATTCTGTGGCCTTGTATCGCTCAAATTCCTTCAAGCCTCGTAGCCTTCTACAAAATTCCCGAGGTGTATGGGGTATAAGTTGTTGGAGTTTATAATCTAACCATTTCATTTGTTCTGGTCGCAGCGAAAAAGAGCAATTTCGTTTTTTAATCCACGCCGTCATTAAGGACTTAACAACTCCAAGGCATACAACGTGCATGTAGTCAAATGGAAATGATTGCACTATGTCTATTGGTAACTTTTCTATCACTATTTGGGAGTTTGTTGTGTGATGATTTTTATATTGACGAGCTCTAAAATTTTCATAAGTTCGTGAACCACAATTTTCAAGTTTGAAAATCATTCGATTTTGAACATATTCTCCTCTTTGCGTACACTTATGGCAGCAATTGTAGCCTGTATGGCTTTTGATACCCATAACAAGTGACCTTGCCGGGGCATCACATATAAATGATCGGCAGCTTACATTAAAAGTTTTATTGTTGTAAGAAAAATTAGTGTCAATAATTTCGTTGAGTTCCTCAATGAATGGTGCTAAAAATGTATTTATGTCTTTGGGTTTACTGTTGCCTGTGTAAACTCCTACAGATGTACCTGTTTTGTGCCATTCACATTCACATTCCGATTTCAGGTAAATGGTGCTCCAAAGTCCCTATATATCTTTCGATTTGCACCAAATTTGGCATGACGTACTGAATTGAGCATAGAATTATGTCTGTCAAGTTTCGAAAAAATCGGTCCAGATTTAGATATAGCTCCCATGTATAGTTTCGTCCGATTTCATGTAAATGGTACCCCAAAGTCCCTATATATCTTTCGATTTGCACGAAATTTGGCATAACGTACTGAATTGAGCCTTGAATGATGTCTGCCAAGTTTCGAGAAAATCGGTCCGGATTTAGATATAGCTCCCATATATAGTTTCGTCCGATTTCATGTAAATGGTGGACCAAAGTCGCTACATATCTTTCGATTTGCACGAAATTTGGTACAGCCTGATCAATTAGGTCTAAAATGATGTCTGCCAAGTTTCGTGAAAATCGGTTCAGATTTAGATATAGCTCCCATATATAGTTTCGTCCGATTTCATGTAAATGGTGCTCCAAAGTCCCTATATATCTTTCGATTTGCACCAAATTTGGCATAACGTACTGAATTGAGCCTAGAATTATGTCTGCCAAGTTTCGAGAAAATCGGTCCAGATTTAGATATAGCTCCCATGTATAGTTTCGTCCGATTTCATGTAAATGGTGGACCAAAGGCGCTATATATCTTTCGATTTGCACGAAATTTGGTACAGCCTGATCAATTAGGTCTAGAATGATGTCTGCCAAGTTTCGTGAAAATCGGTTCAGATTTAGATATAGCTCACATATATAGTTTCGTCCGATTTCATGTAAATGGTGCCCCAAAGTCCCTATATATCTTTCGATTTGCACGAAATTTGGCATAACGTACTGAATTGAGCCTAGAGTGATTTCTGCCAAGTTTTGAGAAAATCGGTTCAGATTCAGATATACCTCCCATATATAGTTTCGTCCGATTTCATGCAAATGGTGCCCCCAAAGTCCTTATATATCTTTCGATTTGCACGAAATTTGGTACAGCCTAATCAATTAGGTCTAGAATGATGTCTGCCAAGTTTCGTGAAAATCGGTCCAGATTTAGATATAACTCCCATATATAGTTTCGTCCGATTTCATGTAAATGGTGCTCCAAAGTCCCTATATATCTTTCGATTTGCACCAAATTTAGCATAACGTACTGAATTGAGCCTAGAATTATGTCTGCCAAGTTTAGTGAAAATCGGTCCAGATTTCTATATAGCTCCCATATAGTTTCGTCCGATTTCATGTAAATGGTGGACCAAAGTCGCTATATATCTTTCGATTTGCACGAAATTTGACAGACATAGCCCAACGGATGACCTAGTTATATTTGTTTGAAGTCGATTTACATACTTCATGGATAGATCTAGCCAGATTCACATTTAGATAAATATCACATATTTTATTTCATCCAATTTCATGTTAATAGTCCTGTTTAATACACCCATAGTGGTGAAGGGTATCATATAGTCGGCCCCGTCCGACTTTACTACTTTCCTTACTGGTTTTATATTCTTTTTACCTTCTGAGCTGGGGAAATTTGTAGTGATGATGTTGTTTTTATTTATTGTCGATGGTTCCAGGGTCGTTATGTTGCGTTGTTCGTTGGTGAAATATCGGTTGTAATCATCAGCCATGGTGAATGAGTGGGAAAAAACCTATTTGATCGTCAATTAAGAAATACGTCATTTTTATTATTTCATGTAAATTGTGTTCCTGGGTTGTTTCTGATAATTCTAAGTGTGATGTTTGCCATATATTTAAGTGAGAAGATTTTAGTGGACGGTGAAACATTTCTTCCAAATTCTGATCCTTTTTTCCAAAAATTCTTTGTCGTTCTGTACAATCTATTGATTCGACTTTAAAAACTTCTTGTCCAACACTATAAAAATTGTTAGGAGCATCAATTGACAAATATAAATATTTATTTTGAACAAAAGTATTTCATTTGTTCTGGTCGCAGCGAAAAAGAGCAATTTCGTTTTTTAATCCACGCCGTCATTAAGGACTTAACAACTCCAAGGCATACAACGTGCATGTAGTCAAATGGAAATGATTGCACTATGTCTATTGGTAACTTTTCTATCACTATTTGGGAGTTTGTTGTGTGATGATTTTTATATTGACGAGCTCTAAAATTTTCATAAGTTCGTGAACCACAATTTTCAAGTTTGAAAATCATTCGATTTTGAACATATTCTCCTCTTTGCGTACACTTATGGCAGCAATTGTAGCCTGTATGGCTTTTGATACCCATAACAAGTGACCTTGCCGGGGCATCACATATAAATGATCGGCAGCTTACATTAAAAGTTTTATTGTTGTAAGAAAAATTAGTGTCAATAATTTCGTTGAGTTCCTCAATGAATGGTGCTAAAAATGTATTTATGTCTTTGGGTTTACTGTTGCCTGTGTAAACTCCTACAGATGTACCTGTTTTGTGCCATTCACATTCACATTCCGATTTCAGGTAAATGGTGCTCCAAAGTCCCTATATATCTTTCGATTTGCACCAAATTTGGCATGACGTACTGAATTGAGCATAGAATTATGTCTGTCAAGTTTCGAAAAAATCGGTCCAGATTTAGATATAGCTCCCATGTATAGTTTCGTCCGATTTCATGTAAATGGTACCCCAAAGTCCCTATATATCTTTCGATTTGCACGAAATTTGGCATAACGTACTGAATTGAGCCTTGAATGATGTCTGCCAAGTTTCGAGAAAATCGGTCCGGATTTAGATATAGCTCCCATATATAGTTTCGTCCGATTTCATGTAAATGGTGGACCAAAGTCGCTACATATCTTTCGATTTGCACGAAATTTGGTACAGCCTGATCAATTAGGTCTAAAATGATGTCTGCCAAGTTTCGTGAAAATCGGTTCAGATTTAGATATAGCTCCCATATATAGTTTCGTCCGATTTCATGTAAATGGTGCTCCAAAGTCCCTATATATCTTTCGATTTGCACCAAATTTGGCATAACGTACTGAATTGAGCCTAGAATTATGTCTGCCAAGTTTCGAGAAAATCGGTCCAGATTTAGATATAGCTCCCATGTATAGTTTCGTCCGATTTCATGTAAATGGTGGACCAAAGGCGCTATATATCTTTCGATTTGCACGAAATTTGGTACAGCCTGATCAATTAGGTCTAGAATGATGTCTGCCAAGTTTCGTGAAAATCGGTTCAGATTTAGATATAGCTCCCATATATAGTTTCGTCCGATTTCATGTAAATGGTGCCCCAAAGTCCCTATATACCTTTCGATTTGCACGAAATTTGGCATAACGTACTGAATTGAGCCTAGAGTGATTTCTGCCAAGTTTTGAGAAAATCGGTTCAGATTCAGATATACCTCCCATATATAGTTTCGTCCGATTTCATGCAAATGGTGCCCCCAAAGTCCTTATATATCTTTCGATTTGCACGAAATTTGGTACAGCCTAATCAATTAGGTCTAGAATGATGTCTGCCAAGTTTCGTGAAAATCGGTCCAGATTTAGATATAACTCCCATATATAGTTTCGTCCGATTTCATGTAAATGGTGCTCCAAAGTCCCTATATATCTTTCGATTTGCACCAAATTTAGCATAACGTACTGAATTGAGCCTAGAATTATGTCTGCCAAGTTTAGTGAAAATCGGTCCAGATTTCTATATAGCTCCCATATAGTTTCGTCCGATTTCATGTAAATGGTGGACCAAAGTCGCTATATATCTTTCAATTTGCACGAAATTTGACAGACATAGCCCAACGGATGACCTATTTATATTTGTTTGAAGTCGATTTACATACTTCATGGATAGATCTAGCCAGATTCACATTTAGATAAATATCACATATTTTATTTCATCCAATTTCATGTTAATAGTCCTGTTTAATACACCCATAGTGGTGAAGGGTATCATATAGTCGGCCCCGTCCGACTTTACTACTTTCCTTACTGGTTTTATATTCTTTTTACCTTCTGAGCTGGGGAAATTTGTAGTGATGATGTTGTTTTTATTTATTGTCGATGGTTCCAGGGTCGTTATGTTGCGTTGTTCGTTGGTGAAATATCGGTTGTAATCATCAGCCATGGTGAATGAGTGGGAAAAAACCTATTTGATCGTCAATTAAGAAATACGTCATTTTTATTATTTCATGTAAATTGTGTTCCTGGGTTGTTTCTGATAATTCTAAGTGTGATGTTTGCCATATATTTAAGTGAGAAGATTTTAGTGGACGGTGAAACATTTCTTCCAAATTCTGATCCTTTTTTCCAAAAATTCTTTGTCGTTCTGTACAATCTATTGATTCGACTTTAAAAACTTCTTGTCCAACACTATAAAAATTGTTAGGAGCATCAATTGACAAATATAAATATTTATTTTGAACAAAAGTATTAGTATTTTTTTCTAAAATTTCATACCCCTCTGAATTTAAGTAATTTAGGCTTTGTTCAACGAATCTATTGTATAGCTTGGCGGAAATGTTATTCTTTTTTTTTACAAGACGCTTTAATTTTCCTAACTTGTTTTCAAATTTAAAAGCACTTATGTTTTCTAATGAACCATATAGTAAAGCATCGCTTTCTAGGTGAGTTAGGCAGTGGAAGTTGTAAGTCAAGGTGGTTTCATTATAATTATCTGGAACGTCTCTCACAAATTGTTTTAGCATATCTTCAGCACACTCGTTATGTGTTTTGCATTTGTTTTGATCTAATAGAATTCGTAAAGCCAAACTTAATAGCAAAAAATGCGAATAAAGACTTTCATTTAAAATATTTTTTAATACAAAAGGACCAGTGTAAAGAATAAACTGCCGAAATTCTGTGGCCTTGTATCGCTCAAATTCCTTCAAGCCTCGTAGCCTTCTACAAAATTCCCGAGGTGTATGGGGTATAAGTTGTTGGAGTTTATAATCTAACCATTTCATTTGTTCTGGTCGCAGCGAAAAAGAGCAATTTCGTTTTTTAATCCACGCCGTCATTAAGGACTTAACAACTCCAAGGCATACAACGTGCATGTAGTCAAATGGAAATGATTGCACTATGTCTATTGGTAACTTTTCTATCACTATTTGGGAGTTTGTTGTGTGATGATTTTTATATTGACGAGCTCTAAAATTTTCATAAGTTCGTGAACCACAATTTTCAAGTTTGAAAATCATTCGATTTTGAACATATTCTCCTCTTTGCGTACACTTATGGCAGCAATTGTAGCCTGTATGGCTTTTGATACCCATAACAAGTGACCTTGCCGGGGCATCACATATAAATGATCGGCAGCTTACATTAAAAGTTTTATTGTTGTAAGAAAAATTAGTGTCAATAATTTCGTTGAGTTCCTCAATGAATGGTGCTAAAAATGTATTTATGTCTTTGGGTTTACTGTTGCCTGTGTAAACTCCTACAGATGTACCTGTTTTGTGCCATTCACATTTACTAATATTGGCCAAGCTTGAGCCAGCGAACTTTTTGCTAACGGTAGCCCGTCAACATTTATATTTAATGCAATATTGTCACTTTCATATGAATAATTAGTCAGGAAATCGGTCAAGCAGTCTTTCAGGCCATAGTGCACATATTCACCACCTTCAAGCTGAATAATTGGCGCATCTCTAGGAGTTTTTTTTAATGTTCTAGCGTCGTTTGGTAGATTTGGTTCTATTTTTTTATAATTACCAACAGATCATTCAATGCTTGGTTAGAAATTAAATGTTTCATTTCAAAAATATTAGTAATTGACGATTCATCACTCTCGGTACAGCCTAAATATTCGCAATTATTTCCTTAAATTTGATCGCAATTGGAAACACCAGCACGGGAATCTTCACATTCACTTATTTTTTGTTTTTTATTGTTTAAAAGAAGTTCTATTACTTCATTCGTTTCTCTTCTCACACTTTTTTTATATTTATTTGGCATTTTATTACCTTTTATTATATTTTTTACTCTATGAAAATGCACGTCCGTCTGCTCGCTTAACAAACTTTGCAATGAATTTACAGGCAAAACAAAACAACACAAATTCCATGAAAATAACTAACGGTACCAGTTTATAGCAGACGCGTGGGCAAACGACGACAGTTAAAAACTGTTTGTGAATTCACATTTTGACAACATTTTCTTAATATTACCAAAAAAGCTTAAGAACAACTATTATTATAAGCTTGTTCTCAAGTGGTATTGAGATTTGATTACTGAATGGTATATTGGGAGAATCAATAGAAGTCCACACACAAAGATATTGGTGCGCTCATTTGATGTACACAAATGATCGCAACCCCCTGAACTGATAGTTGTTATGTGTTTAAGATAGGCTAAGTTAGATTAGTTTATGTAGTACTTAAGTCACAATATTTCATAAATAAATTGGAGTTGAAACTACAATCGAACAAGAAGGTTGGGTTTCAATATCTCAGTTTAATACAGTCAAAATTATTTAAATCGCTTCGTATTCGAATTGTACGAATTCTGCCATCAGAATTATTTTTGGTTCTTGTAAAAAATGAATAAAGAGAATCATTTAAAATAATTTTTTGTCTATTTTGCATTTGGTTTTCTTGATGTTGAACTTTAATTTTTTCTGAAAGAATGTACTGTATCTCCCCAATGCAAGGATGTAGCGACGTCAAATTTTGTGCATATCCTATTTAGGATAGTTGCATTAAATCTGTGAAGAGAAATTTGTTCTAATATTACGGAAAAAATTCGGGGCTCAAAGGGTTAAGAACTATGGCGAAGTATCCTTCAAAGACTTAAAAGTATAAAGATAAGACAATTGATACGTCAACAATTTTCAAAAGAGGGCTTTTCCTCTGTTGTTACGATATCATAACAACAGAGCGAAAAATATTAAACGTTTTTGGTTCAATATCGCAAGCTTATAAAATAAAAACATATATTTTGAGTACAGATCGCTGATTTTATTTACATTTTATACGCACATTTTCGAGTAATTATATTCTTAACATGCCGCTGTTATACCTAATTCCCTCTGGATATTTTTTCATAAACTATTTTGTTAAAATGCATTTTGTCGAGTCTTTACAGTTTCTATGTCTTTGTATCCTTGCTGGAAAGGAATTTCCAACACCCAGACCATGAGTCCCATTATATCGCATATTGTAATAAATATAAAATACATTAAATAGAAATGTCTGACACCTTGAAACGGGTCATTAAACAGATCTCCGATTGGCGATGGTTTTAGAACATTTCTAAATCACTATTAAATGTATTCACAATAACTTGTTTGTATGATAAGGTCGTTCGACATTTGTGTTAAATCTAACAATAAACAAGAATCATCAACCATAATAAAGTCAAGTTGAAAAAGGAAACAGAAAACAGAAGAATAAACCAATACGAAGCATTAAGGTCAACCATAAACATGTTACAAGGGTTTGTTTATATTCCTAATAATGAAATTAAATGTTTTGAAAGGACACCCTCTTTCTGCAACAAACACACAGGTATTCGGAAACGTTTTTGAGTTTCAGAATTGTTTCCCTACCTCAAGTGAATTCTTACTTTAACATTTTCAGATACCAAGATATTAATACCACCCTTTGTTTGAGGTGTCAAGTGAAACATTAACACTAAAAAGACTGGAATTTTGCCTAAAATCGGTCAAAATGACATCATTCTGAAAGAATTTTTATTGTGTAAAGGAATTTTTTTAAACTTATTTTTTAATATTTTGTACATTATTTACAATCATACAAAACAGTGTTATTATTTGTTTGTGGGAGGGCTCTGGAGTTTCCCTTTTTGAAAAATAAGAGCGCGGACGTGAAATCCACATGGAAATATAAAATCTTTTCCCGATTTTTGTGTTCGTTTGTGTTTCTAGAGTAGCAAACGGGTTTCGATGTTGTTGTACTGATCTGGTCATATAAGAAATTTACTTTATACATTAATAAAGGTAGTTTGATTATTTAATATTTCACAAGTAGTCAAAATAACCGATTTTAGGTAATATAGGTATAGCACATATGAATTCAGGAAATGAAAGAGGGGGGAAATTAGCTACTATGATTGTGGTACAAAAAGTCACCAAATTTTAGAAAGCTGTGTCATAATATACACAATTATTTTTGTACTTGAAATTTAAAAAACGGTCAAAATGACCGCCTTCGGCAATCTAGTGTTAAAGTTTATTTTGCTTTCCTTTTCATGGATTATAAGGACATGAACTTTTGGTCATTCTAATATATTCGGCAATGTAAATTGAATCACGTTCGGTTTATTTGGTTTTTTTGAAATTATATAGGGTAGGGGTTGCCAATCGATAATGTATACCAAATAAATATAAACATGTAAATATTTGGGAGTTTTTATTTCGAAAATATATATGTTTAATGTAAATCACAATATATCCCTTTTCAGCAAAAGTTTTTGTTGGCTGATAATTCGCTGAATCTTTTTAGAAATATTGTTGTATAACATAATAATACACAAACGCATTTTAGACGTCCAAGCCACCTAAAATTTAGATATAGTTTCAAAATTTTCGATGTTTACATAAAGCAATTTATTGTTGTCATTTAGCATGAAGAAAATTAATAGGAAACTCATTTCCATTTCGAATCTCTTTGAGTATATTAAGACCAGATAATGATAGATTTTTTAATGAGCCTTCCATTGTATTTTGAAATGTTATGAAATATCTCATAATGGCATAGATCTACCATATTGTTTTTGTACGATTCTAATTGAGATTGCCGAAAACAGGATGGTCCTCTTCATATCGAAAACTGAACACATTTTCAATTATAATAGTATCTGTCCTTCGGACAAATAAATATTCTGTGACAAATCTGCATTTTTTTATAAATATACAAGTCAGACGAACAAACATGTATGAATCGAATCAGTAAGTGATTCTATGTATGTTATCAAAAGTAGCTATAGGTTATTTCGTACCCTGTACCAAGTTGTCATGTTGGATATAATAAGTGTACAATGCTTAGAGATGGCATTTACCGGGTATTTACCCTTTGGGTATTTACCCACTGCCCATCTCTAACAATGCGCATCAACATAGTACAGTCTTCTACCAACTATGTGTAACGAAAAAGTATCAAAGAAAATGTAGTATTAAAGGTTACTTGATCTTTGACGTCAATACTTCCTTACTGAAATATGCGATACGTTTTACTTCCATAAAAGTGACTGTTCACACTGAGATTTTATAAACATTTTTGTGGTGGGTTTTTAGATGTATTGCCATCACTCCATAAAAGTGACTGTTCACACTGAGATTTTATAAACATTTTTTATGGGTGGGTTTTTAGATGTATTGCCATCATTGTTTATAGAGATTTGAACACTTCAATGTCAAGACAAACATCGCAGTTCGTGATGTTTGTCTGCAAAAACAAAAGACAAATGCTTCAAGGCATTCACATAAAACCAACAATATCAACGTAACCGACAGCACCAACATGTGTATCCTGTTTCCCTTTTTGTGTTTGTGTGTGGTTAAGTTATATTTTTATCCATGGAAGTTCTTGATTGTTTTTCTCTCAGCAAGCCATCAATGTTTTGTAAAGTTGAGTAGCTTTTAGCTTTACATTCGATGCTTGAAAGGAATGTAAACTTCAACTCGTATGTGTAAGGAATTTAAATATCTTTACTGTCGCAGTTGTCAGCCTCCTTGTTCATATTTTTGTTCTGTCATTTAATGAGTTCCATAACATTTCTACCAATTTTGGTATTTAACACGTTTTAAATGTATTTCAGGTCTGGCTTTAGTACTGCGTACTTTGTTACTTTTTCGTGTATGTTTGTGTGTGTTTTTGTGTGCAACCCCTGATGAAATCTTTACGAAGGAACAATGGTTTTATTGAAATTAGTTATTTGCCTTCGGAGGAAAGGAGAAAGGAATAAAAAAAATTTTCAAATATTTATTAAGGAAAACTTTTTTAGGTTTTGGTAGTAAAGTGACAGTTAATCGACATCAGGTTTTGGAGAAATACAATGTAACTAACGCTGTTGTGACCTTTTTTCAAATGCAAATTAAATTTGTAATGGAATATAATAGTAGCTCAGTATATTTAATATATACTTTAAATAGAATATTAGGCTTTAGCGTGAAATTCTAATTTCATTTACTGGAAATGAATATTTTTTTCTATTATGTCGATTGAAAAACACATACATTACCCCTAGAATGTTAAGGATTGAAATGTAATTTATCGTTCACCCATTATTTGGTATTTTGTGAATTAGGGACACTTTTTAATCGAATGGGATGTAATTTGATTCAGGACATGTATATTAATTATCGTCGTCATGATCAATATAAACTCTCTGACTTCAGATCTTTTATATAAAATACCTGAACTACACCCCAATCTTTAGGCCCTCTATATATGCTCAAAGGTTTTTAAAGTCTTCGAACTATTCAGTATAACTAATGAATATACATAGGAATGACATTAATGAATATGCGCAACAAAATTTAAATGTGTAACAATTAAATAATTTTTTATATGGAGACAAAGCATTTTAAATTGAGGATATACTTCAATTACACACACCGTCGAGATATGACCGTTACACAGACAGGTGAACCTAGGAATAAGATTTCGCTAATGTACAAACTCATGAGGTCATAAATATAAATATCTTCAAATAAATTATATTTATTTTGAAAATAAAATATTTTCGAATCCTCAAAATAAAATTTGAAAAACATGAATGAAAATCTATCAATTTTGTATTTCTATATATTCGCACAGAGATTTTTGTATGGTTTAGTCTAGATCTTCTACAACACGTGACGATTTCTTATACAAATTCTTTTAGATGATTGTTAAGTATCGATAGATTCCTCTGTTAAGAGTTTTAACTTTAAAAATGACCAAATATATTGCAGTTACAGTATATGAAAATTATCAACATTAAAAAGCATACAGTTCGCATATTAGTTGAAATCAGTTGATATAAACCATATCAATCTCTTTCAATAACACTGTGCTACAAAATAACAAAAACATTTTTTTCAAGGGTTCTAATGTACCAATTCTGTTTAGTTGGAGTCCCTGGACCACGAAAATACCTTTGGGTTTTCTGGGTCACTTCGAAAATTAATTTTATAACGGTAAATATAAAGAAAAACGTGGTTTCATGGATTTTCAATTTGAAACTCGAATAACTTATTTACTATATAACGGATTTATATTATTCTTTTTTTCTTTCGAAGAGTACATTTTTTCCTTTCAAACAAGATATATATTTGGTAAATCGGTTGAGGATTGGCTGAGTTACAGCGGTTGAAATGTGAAAAAATACGCTTAAAATGACAAAATTTATTTTGCTTCGGACTGTACGATGAAATTATGATATCAAGCCATATATGTTTTATTATATTACGGGGAAGAAAATTAAATTAGCTTTCAAAAATGATAAAAATCAAAAAAATCGGTTAAAAAATGTATGACTTATACACATTTTTGTATTGATTCTATGCATATTCCCTAAAGGAAATATGGGTCTATCTCACTTCCTTTTGCCTGTTGCAAACATAACGGTTTGTAACAGGAAACGATACAGACCCATATTTCCTTTAGAGAATATGCATAGAATCAATACAAAAATGTGTATAAGTTATACATTTTTTAACCGATTTTTTTGATTTTTATCATTTTCGAAAGCTAATTTAATTTTCTTCCCCGTAATATAATAAAACATATATGGCTTGATATCATAATTTCATCGTACAGTCCGAAGAAAAATAAATTTTGTCATTTTAAGCGTATTTTTTCACATTTCAACCGCTGTAACTCAGCCAATCCTCAACCGATTTACCAAATATATATCTTGTTTGAAAGGAAAAATTGTACTCTTCGAAAGAAAAAAAGAATAATATAAATCCGTTATATAGTAAATAAGTTATTCGAGTTTCAAATTGAAAATCCATGAAACCACGTTTTTCTTTATATTTACCGTTATAAAATTAATTTTCGAAGTGACCCAGAAAAACCAAAGGTATTTTCGTGGTCCAGGGACTCCAACTAAACAGAATTGGTACATTAGAACCCTTGAAAAATTTTCGTGTCGCACAGTGTAATTATGCATTTTTCGTGGTTTCATTAAGCGGCCAAAGTGTGTCACTCGATGCACGTTACTATGCAAAAACCCTAAAAATGACTAAAAATGGCGCAAAGTGAATACGATTTTTATGCGCATTCTTTTTCAGTAATGTCGCATGAAAATACACAACAGGACACCTTTTTTAAAATGATCGATTAAGAATCGCGGATGTGCCTCCACAGTCGATTTTGGATAAAATACGCATATTATTCGCGTTTCGATATACTTTTTACCTATTTTGACACAGATTCGCGAATATGATAACACAAGAATGCGATTATATACGCGAATTTGTCAAAATAAGTTTTTGCAGTTTTTCTCACATTCAAGGGCGTCTTATTGGGCGGATATAGGTACCTTAAACATGGATGGGCTCATTAGATCCGGCACGTAAAAAAACTAAAATCACGCGGGGTTCCACGGAATTTGAATGGACTTTCTTAATTTTAGACTCAAGAAATAGGTTTTTTATACAAATTTCCGCATTTCTGGATTTCTTTGGAATCCAATTGCAAAGAAGCTACGGTGAGCAATAATCCTATAATTAGTTTAGTCCATTATCTAGATGCGCGTACTAATTATAAGAAAAATTCAAAAAACACCGAAAATCCGGCTTCAAAATGTCAGCATCCATTTTGGGTGTATGCAGTGATTATATCGAAAAATCATACATTAGAACCATATTGTCCATGGGTTATTTTGCAACTTAGTCACTGATCACATGTGCGTGCGTTGTGTAGTTTAGCCACAAATCTGGAAAAAACACAAAAAAACTCGTTGGTTTCAACACATTTTCACAAATTTTTTACATTACTACCATTACAGCTTCCACTCAACTTATTATTTATTAACAATATTTTAACATTTTGACAAGAACACTTCCTTTTACAGAAATGAATTTAAATTATATCCAATATGTTGCTATTGCACACATCGGTTTCAAGGAATTTTAATGATTTTTGTAATTTCCCATATATATCTTGGAAAAATAATTGCTGAAATATTTTTTCCGAATCGAAGCCGGCAGGATCAGACAATATATTCAATTGTTTTCTCATTCACCTATTTTACAAACTTTTTAACTTGACATATACAAAAAAAGAACGTATAATGGAAGAAAAGTTAAAATGTTAGTTACGCAGAAGAAATGAATGGAAATGACATTTACATAGAAAAACAAGCACGGTAAGGGATGAATGAAGAGATGATGTGCATCTCCTTATTGCTTTTTGTGAAAAGAAGTCACATTACAACAAGACAAGAAAGGAAATTTAGAAAGCTGAGGACTGTATTGGAATTACTACAGAAAATCAAAGTCAAATTAATTCATTTTGTCTTCCTGAAAAGAGGGCATTTGTATTTCATTGGCGGTATGGAAATCACTATATAACTTCAGGCAATCAAAACGGAAGCTAAGTACAATCCCCTAAGCAAATTGTTACCACGTCAGCCATCATGAAAACTGTAGACAATGGTACAATATCGAAATACCAAAAACGCCAACTACCACGGAGACAAAAACATTTCTGAAAGTGCTAACTGAAGTGACATTAGTGTCGTGCAAGAATATTTTAAAAGGAAACCAGTAAGGAAAGTAGTAAAGGCCAACTATATGATACACTTTACCGCTTTTGGTATGTTTACAAGACTTTTGACGTGAAATTGAACTAAATTAAATGAGATCTGTATTTATATGTAAACCGACTTAAATCAATCCATACACATATCATTAAATTGTTAGAACGACATGTCGACAGAAAATTTTATTTTTATCAAGATGATATATGTTTAAAATATTTTTCTATTGTGGTGGATATAATAAGGATCTATATTGTCAGTAATTGCATTTATTTTACTCTACTTTGTTAATCATGTTGTATCTACAAGAGTAGCGTTTTGAGAATTGTACTCACAACAAATTCTCAAGTTTGTTCCAATATGAACCACCTGAGTATTATATTCTATAACAACACTTCCTTCGGCTTGAATAGAGATATTTGTACATTATTGACGTTGTTAGAAGCAAAGGTAAAAAGTCAATAATAGAAAATTAGTTATTTTTGCCTATCGAATACACAGGAATTGAGTACAGAGGGTAGATATCTAATCATCGATAGTCCATGTTATTGCTGCCGTTCAACACAGCCGTTAAACATTTATTGTATAAATTTAAGCTGCAAATGACACCAGCAAATCCTTTATTTACGCACAACAAATACCAGACGGAGCCAACCATCAACCCCACCACCAAAGATGTTATTGCACGTGTGGCGGATAACCGATAGCAAATGTAATTCCGTTTGTACGATTGGTTTACCAACATTTGTTTTCAGTGTTAATTTTATCGGCTGAACGTCAGCTTGCGCCAGGTGGGTTAATTGGTTTTCCTGTAAGCAAGTGTAAATCGAAAGAACAAAAATTCCCAAACTAAACGAAAGAAAGGGTTTTTTTACAAATTGGGATATCCACAATTGTGGCAGATGAGGCAAAACATCCCTTTTCAAACGGATGTAAAAAGTCGCTTTTCAAACGGACGTAAAACTTCTATGTAAATGGATGAAGTTTTAAATGATGCGACATATGACATACTCAGATGCATATTTACAAATACTTACCGCCTATTCAGATTCTATTTACTATTTGCCGATACTCACATAAAGTAAACAAACACTAGAGTTAATGGTTTTAACTTTTTTGCTAGGAATTTTAAAAAACACAGGTGTAAGCATGGAATTTAAAGTTTAATTTTTAAATACTAATCTCCGTCAAGTTCTATTTATCAAACAACTTTTTACAATAGCATTACAATTATATTAATTATAAAGAACACATAAAAATGCAATGAAACGGGTTAAGTAAAAAAAGAACAAACCTACATAGCGGAAAAGTTGGATAACATAAAATAGTCATGATTATAAACGAAGCAGTGAATTCACATTCTGTGTAAAGAAAATGTAAGGTGAACTCTACAAAGTGGTTGGACGTTTTTGGCTCCTGTTTATTTTTTAATATTGTTTATGTTGCAATAATAAATTATAATGCATTATACGGAAGGAACCACCAGCAGGACAACTCGTGAGTTCATTAAAGTCGCCATACTCAAGATTTGTTAAAATCAAAAAAATATTCAAAATATAAACTGGTCTGGTCTTGACTCGTCGTATCTATGCGGAAAGCCGCCAATACCAAACTGTTTTAAACCTCAAAGAAGTAATTATCGATAAATGGCGGTCAATCGATGAAGATGTGCGAAAAAAAAGATAGACAGTAAGATGGATAGAAGTTTTGATGTTATTCAAAATAAGGGAGTCCCTACCCACTATTGATTAAAATTACTTTATTTTATTTAAGTTTTTCAAAATAATTTTATCTAATTTTTTAAAAGTGGGTCTATAGCTATGAAACAATAAACATAAAATTGCCATAACCATAAAGAATAGATCAATAATTTGCGTTGAATAAAATGTGTTTTTGATAATTTAATTGTCTACACTTAATGGGGTCCTTTCGGATTGTCAACTAGCATACCAATTGAATTAAAGATGCGTCTATAGTTATGATATTCAGTGTATATCGAACGCATCAACAAGACATTTTTAAATCCACTCGTAATAAATATGTAAAATATTGAAGTTTTCTACGAAGAAGTTTTTAGTTTGAATGGAATGTCCAATTTGAACCAAAATTTGCACAACCTATTATCTTTACCAAGTCTAAATCCAATAAATCCAAACTTTGCACAACTTATTACTTTTACCAAGCCTAAATCAAGTCCGAAGGTAGGACCTGTCTGCCCTCCCCTCTGGTAGATCCTACAAAAAGGATCAATATTATATATTTGATCAACATAAAATCCGAAACATCTTTAATTAAAAATATAACTTATATATAAGCGAATAATTAGAGATGGGCAGTGGGTAAATACCCGGTAAATTAGGTAAATACCCGGTAAATTGGGCAAATACATTTGTGGTTATTAATTTTGGTATTTACTATATTGAATAGGTAATACAACATCTTACACCCTATTTCCGGGGTTCTGTTATCAAATCGATTTAGAATGGACAGTTTTACGATACTTTAAAAACGTGGGTAAATACTTGGGTAAATACCCGAGTTTTTACCCAAAAATTGGGTATAAACTCATTAACTACGGAACCAAAATTTTGCATACATGTTTTTAATGTCAAAGCAAATATAGAAATCAAAAATGGCGTCCCTGGGTCCAAGTTTTGATATATTGTCTATTAGACACATTTTACAACCAAATTGGCTGTAATTTGGCACAGAGTGTTCTTTTTGGGTACCAAATGTCCGTGCAAAAATTTATGTATGTGGGTCCACGGTTACTGGTAGCCCCCATACAAAGGTATCCCTATTTTGAGTATTTACCCTAAAATTGGATATAAACTCATTAACTGGCAAACCACTTGCCATAGGCGGCCAAAATTTGGCTCAGATGGTTTTTTATCAATACAAATACTAGGTCCAAGTTTTCATATAACCCCCATATAACCGTATATCCCGATTTAAGGTATTTTTTGACATTTAGACACATTTTAAAACCAAATTGGCTGTATTTTGGCACAGAGAGTTCTCTTCGGGTACCAAATGTCCCTGGGTCCAACTTTTGGTATAGCTCCCATATAACAGTATATCCCGATTTAAGGTATTTTTTGGCATTTAGACATATTTTACGACCAAATTGGTTATAATTTGGTATAATGAGATATCTTTTTGCACAACACATTCATGTCGTTTTTGACAAAATGGCTCAAATATCAACAATATTTCCTGTATGGGGTCTTCAAAACACATGTCAAGTAGTTCGGCTGTTAAAGAGTTTATAAATATATATAAATACCCAAAATCAGGACCGGTATATAGGATAGAAAACGTGGACCAGCGTAGACAATTTTTTGCATGGATAGTTGGTACTCATAGAAAACTTTCTATGCCAAATTCCAGTCAGCAAATTACCCAAAATCGGGAGGTACGGTTATATGGGGGCTACATCATAAATACCATCTCTACGAATAATAAAACCCGTGTATAACTCCGAAGACCTTCTCCGCAAACCATAAGGTGGGTATATATGGAAAATTACAAAAATGGTTTAAATTTCTTGAAGCTGAGGTTTGCAAGCTTATAACTAGCGATATATGAACATATTGCATATAATTTAAATAATTTCTATAAAATTAAGTGTTCTTGTCAAGATCTCAAAATATAGGTAACTAGCGGGCCCGGCAAACGTTGTCTTGCCTAAAAATATAGTTGATGTATAATTTTCGTCATTTTAGATTGGTTGTTATACCCTCCACAGATTTTTGTAATACCTTGGTTTTTTTCCGAACACACAGAAAATAACATTACAGTACTGAATATCTAAAATTTTATGTTTATGAGCGAGTCTTGTTGCTGTTTTTGTATTTTAAAGTTTCGGTAGATATACGTTGATTAATAATTGAATTCGTGGAAAATAAATTTAAATTAAAAACATTTAAATTCACAAATAAGTTTGACTTCCGGATGTAATTACATTTTCCCCAATATATTTATAAGACTTCCATATAACGGTAGCGCAATAATTAATTAGCTTTTATACCCTCCACGATTTAATATAGAACTATGAAATTTGCACATACATTATATACGTACATACATTTCTACTACTCATAAGACATTTGGTATTGAAAATGTTAAATTTGTGTTCACTTTTTAGGGTAGTCCCCAATATTCAACATAATTTATTCTAATTTAATAATAGGGATACTACTACTAATACTGACAATAAAAATGATCAATTTTGGCCCAATAATTCGAATATCCCTCATATAAGGGTATACCTAAAATTCGGTATTTGGCTGTAATTTTATATTCGCCCAAGCCTCCCATTGTAGTAGCTGTAATATATCATTCCGAGATGGTATAACACATTTTTGTGAAACATTTCTATTTAGGACCAATATTTCATATTGTAAAAAGGTTGACCCAATTGGGTTGGCCTAACGTATTAAAAAGGTGCCATAAATATTTCCCGTTTAATTAGCGGTATGTCTGTAATTTTGAACATTATTTTTTCAGAGCATGGACAACTTACTACCACATAATGCTGAAACATTGTCCCCACCGATTTAGGGAATCTACAAAGTGCGAAGTGTTGTGTTTTTAAGTTCAAAGACATTAACCAACGATTAGGTGAAGATTTGATATTGCTCGTGTCCCTATTAGTATAGGGAATATATAATGATAACGAATGATCCAAAATTCGTGGAAATGCAAATACGCTTCGTCATATTTTTTTGCAAATTTTCCGCGGTTTTCGATTTTCTTTCACCTTTTAAACCTTCCCTATGCCTCCACGAACATTTCAAGACTAAGATCAGATAAATCCGTTCAGCCGTTCTCGAGGCTAACAAACAGCAATTCATATTTATATATATCCAATAGTTTTTTCAAGGCAATGACAATCCAATTGATTGTAGAAAATTAAAGTATTTTCGCGGATTTTTCTCAAAATGTTCTTTCATTAAAACATTTCCACTTAAATTAGAGACTACTAAGAGAAACTTTAAGATAAATCGACCCAGCCGTTTCTTTGAAATCATTTTTGCAAGATTTTCGCGGATTTTTCTAAAAATTTTCTTTCATAAAAACCTTCACACTGTAATTACCGACAACTGAAAGAAACTTTGAGTCAAATCGGTCCAGCCGTTCTCAATTGATGAGTTAGTATACATTTTTTTGGCTCCATTTATATATATATATATATATAGATATACATATATCTAAATCTGAACCGATCATTTTAGACCTAATTCAGTACACTATACCAAATTTCGTGCAAATCGAAAGATATATAGGAACTTTGGTACACCATTTACCTTAAATCGGACGAAAATATATATGGGAGTAATATCTAAATCTGGACCGATTTTCAGGAAACTTAACACACATCCTTCTAGACCTAATTCATTACGCTATGCAAAATGTTGTGCAAAGCGAAAGATATATAGGGACTTTGGTACACCATTTACCTTAAATCGGACGAAAGTATATATGGGAGCTATATCTAAATCTGGACCGATTTTCAGGAAACTTAACATACATCATTTTAGTCCTAATTCATTGCGCCATGCCAAATTTCGTGCAAATCGAAAGATATTTGGGGACTTTGGTACACCATTTACATAAATATACCGACAAATTTAAATTAAAATCCGATTTTTTTCTTCAAATTCCATAATTCCACACATTTAAAAAAGGTTACGTTAGAAAAAATTATTATAATTTATTGATCAATAGGGGAGAGGGGGGCGCCTTTGAACACTTTTTTCTTTGAAGCCTCATAAAATTTTTTATTTTATAATTTATAAATTTTAACTAATAGGTACATATGTAACCTTTACAATGAATATACATATGACATACTTTAAGGTTGATATAAATATTTTATTGCTGTTTTAAGGGAGCAAATCAAAGTGTTCAAAACTGTCCCCCAGAGGGGCACCTTTGAATAAGGTTTGACATTTTTGAACGGCTTGTTTTTTACAGTGTATATGTTATATTAAAAAAATCAGATCAAAATTTATTAAAACATAAAATTACATAAAAACAAAAAATAATATGGTGAAAAATACAGTTCATTTCGTAGTCTTATTATAACATTTGATATTTTGAGAAATCGAAGCCAAAAGTTTACGGAAATGTATAATAACTTTTTTTGTAATAAATATATATGAAAGAAATTACATTAGTTGTGGTTGAAATGATTATTGGAATGCAAAAAATTTGTTAACGAAAGAAAACTTTCACAGAATTCTTCCTGTGCCCTTACAACCAAAAGAATAAAAGTTTACAATTACACTGCGAAAACATGGTCACCCATGTACAATTTGTCGACAACTGAAAAAGCTAGCCAAAGTGGCTTACGCAGATAAAGAACAAGATTGCCATATATAAAAATGTGGTAGCGGGTCGGAAAAAATTTAAACCAAGATTTTATGAGCGCTGTTAAAAGGTGCCCCGTTCAAAAGATGCTCCCTCTCCCCTATTCATAAACAAAAAACATAATATAAAAAATAAAACATTAATTTTAACAGTATTATTAATTTCATAATCATAATTTACTTCACAAACATTATAAACTAAATTTATTTAATAATAATCATTTACTTCTTAATCATCATACAAATCGTTAAAATAATCTTCATCTTCGTCGCCATTATCTTTTCCTTTTAGGTAAGAATAAATAATTCCAAAGCAATCTGAGGCATTTGCTGTAGTTTCTTTTTACAACTCTTCCGCTTGCTCTAAATAAATGTATGTGAACGTAAAAAAAATCTATTAAAGACGTCTTCTATTATATTTTCCCTACTGAATTTACGGAAAAAGTGCTCGCAATAGTTTTGATGTTCTTATTTCTGGCTTCCGCCAACACTACCTGAGATTTATTTAGCTGAGTCATTTTACATTATTATTATTATTTTTTTCCAAAACATTTATCTAAAGAAACAAATATTTATCATATGCTCAAACACCTGAAGTAGACGGCTCCATAAAAAAATTGTCACTTTTTGAAGTCTTAATTAAAAAATGATCACTGGAAATATGCAAATTTTCACTTTTAACCAATGCGTGCAAAAATAATAATAATTAATGAACTTTGAAGACACACAAAAATAAAGTAAGTAACTAAGAACTTTTACTTTGGCAGATTTTTAGGGTTTGCTTACCGCTCAAACTTCTGTGCGCCCCATAGAGTCTGTGCATACAATTTGGTCAATATCGGTGCTGTAGTTTTTGAGTTTAGCGATCACGAACATACACGTAATTTCTATACATATAGAGATAGAGATTACATGCTATAAAAATTTAAATTGAAAATATATATTGTTCTTTGAAAATTAATTACAAGTCGTTAACAACTGTGTAAACGACGTAGTCGTCAACGAAAAGTAGGGAGTTTAGTCGCCGAAGTTGTCGTCAACGACTTGCATGAATTCTGCGACGCTTGTGTGAAAATTTCGTCAACGATCTCACATTGTTGTCTGCAAAGTCTGTTTTAAGAAATTACCACTGTCTTGCACGATTCCTTAATGTTGTCTGCAAGACACTTTCTACTGGGATATGTATGTAGAGCATTTTTTACGAACAATGTTTAACTTTGATTGTGTTCCATTATTTTAATAGCGACTGTCGTCCAAATAATGTCCGCAAGGATTGTGGTTGACAATGGATGCTGTTGACGGTTTCATTTTGTTGTTATTTGATGTGGGCATGAACCCCTTTATGTCTTTTTTGAATCGATGAAAAAAGAAGTATCTTTATCGATTATAATGAAAAACAATGAACTCGTAAAATTGTGATTATGCACTCCTTTTTGTTTGGGAAAAAGTATTGCTGATAGGCGCAAACATTTTATTTTATTTGTCGTTGGTCACATTACCACTACATTTTCTTCTCCATTTCGTCTGCTGTGGTATTTTATATATTTTCTTATATTTCTGTAATATGTGAAGATATGCTACGTTTTTCAAATAAATAGGTTGTAACTTGATATTTCGGGTATTCATTGGATAAAAAATCACTCTCAAGTTTCGGGGTATTCCCTACATAACCCCGATTATTTGGGATTTTGACTCTATTCTACACTGAACATTTTAATGTATGTCCATGTCAATTCAATTGATTTTTTATTGCAGCAATTTGCATAGAAAGCTTCCCTATAAAGTCTCGATAAGTATTTTTAACCAGGGACCGTAACGGTTATAAGTTATATCAAATCAGGTAAAAAATAACTGTTATTTTGTGGCCTAAATAAAAAAATCCACTTTCATTATTTATTTTTTAACGGAAAAAATAAACGTCGATTTTTAACTGTTAAAAATGATTGTTATTTTTTTCAGAAATAAAAGTCTTTATTTTTAAAAAAATAAAAGTCTTTTCGGGAATTTTATTTTTTTGAAAAATAAAAGTCTTTTTGAGTTTTATTTTTTCCGTCAAAAATAAAAATCATTTCAGGAGTTTTATTTTTTCCTGGGAAAATAAAACTCTTTGTACGTAAATAAGCATATAGAGTTTGGTACCAGTTATATAACTTTTGACGTAATAGTTAGGGTTATGATTCTATAATTAATATTCATGGTTTGGTACAGCAATACGTAATGTTGAAAGTAAAAAAAAACACCAAACAT
>NW_026878556.1:0-24206 GCF_032173495.1 Musca vetustissima | reverse complement strand
CTAATAAACAATATTTTTTCAAGGTTAATACAAGGCGTGGATTTTTTAAAGAATATTTTTTCAAGGTTAACACAAGGCGTGGATTTTTTAAAGAATATTTTTTCAAGGCTAATACAAGGCGTGGATTTTTTAAAGAATATTTTTTCAAGGCTAATATTTTTTCAAGGCTAATACAAGGCGTGGCTTTTTTAAAGAATATTTTTTCAAGGCTAATAAACAATATTTTTTCAAGGCCAAAACAAGGCATGGATTTTTTAAAGAATATTTTTCCAAGGCTAATAAACAATATTTTTTCAAGGCTTATATAAGGCGTGGATTTTTTAAAGAATATTTTTTCAAGGCTAATAAACAATATTTTTTCAAGGCTAATACAAGGCGTGGATTTTTTAAAGAATATTTTTTCAAGGCTTATATAAGGCGTGGATTTTTTAAAGATTATTTTTTCAAGGCTTATATAAGGTGTGGATTTTTTAAAGATTATTTTTTCAAGGCTTATATAAGGCGTGGATTTTTTAAAGAATATTTTTTCAAGGCTAATACAAGGCGTGGATTTTTTAAAGAATATTTTTTCAAGGCTAATACAAGGCGTGGATTTTTTAAAGAATATTTTTTCAAGGCTAATACAAGGCGTGGATTTTTTAAAGAATATTTTTTCAAGGCTAATATAAGGCATGAATTTCCATATTGTTCCACTGCAAAACACTGTGCACAATTGGAATGTTAAATGTGTTTTAACACTTCACACCATTGACCACAGTACCGACAACAATGTAAATACAGCAGTATCATCATTACGGCTACGGTATGATATGACAATGTCGTTATTTGCTGCATTTTATCAGACAATATCAGAAAAAAACAACAACAGCCGAAATAAACCTCACAACCAAAGATTGAATTTAATCGCATTTATTTGCAGATTGTTGCACTTTTGCAAATACAGCCGCTGTTTGTCATGGCATTTCAGTCATTGTTGGTGTTTCTTTTTTCTTTTATCGGTACTTTGAGAATTAAATACTGTCTACGTCATTGCTGTAAAGCAATTATCGAACAATGACAGATCTCAGATTTCTACAAGTATCTTTTGTTCGGAGAATCGTTGAAATTCCATTTCTGTGAGCTGTAAAACTAAACGCTGTCAACTCAATAGCTGGAATTTCTTTTGTAAACTGCTTGAGTCTTAAATGTAGTAGCTGCTAGTAATTTACAAATAATATTTCTATTCATCCTGCACGACTCTTACAAATACTATCGCTGCCTTCAAAATTCTTGGTATTGAGTTTTATGATTTCTTAAGAAAGAAACAAAAAAAATGAAATGAAATCTAATGATGTTCGCTTTTTCTCTTTCTCGGCATTCCTTTTTTGGAAGTTCTGTTACTCGGTGTTAATGACACTTTTCATATAGATTCCACGGCTGCCAATGCTGCTGCTCAGATGTCATTCAACTTCGTGGAAATATTTGAAATATCATTGAAGAATATCAAATTGAAGAAATATTTTCTTACATTCCTTGACACTCAATACCCGATGACTTGGAAGTGGAAGTTAATGGTATTGCCATGAATTTAATATCACAATAATGGTAAAAATTAAAGTGAATTAAATTTGGAAATGTATTTTTTGCGGAATTGGGAATACAGTAGGAGACAAATAATATGACAGATAACACCCAGAAAAGTTGTCTAAATTCTGGATGCTAATAATAATATATCTGCAATATCAGAATAATGGCATATTAACGATACACCCCTATTGGATCGTTCGATGTGAAGAACGATTCTTTAATATGAATAACTCAAGGCTATGTGGTGCAAAGTCAATAAAATCACACAATATTCAATGAATTATGGGTAAGCACGTCGGTTATTTGTAGTCCTGACATAGTTCGGTGATATTGTCAATAAATAGTTATTGAGAAATCTCTAATGATGTCAACAAGTTTCAAGCAGAATTTTAACCACTTTCAAAATAAACGACTCATATGTTCGTCTCCATACATTTAAAACCCAGTTTTAAACAAGTAAAAAAGGTGTTAAGTTCGGTCAGGTCGAACTTTGGATAAGCTTCACCATAGGTATACCGGTACATAATTGAAATGAAAATATGGACAAAATATCAAACTGTGGACCAATACCGACAATTCCGCAGACCGATTTATGTAAACCATTGTGTACACCAAATACAAATTTCAGCAATTTTTAATAGAAATTTTTCCTAAAACCCCAAAAAGTGGACCGATATTGACGAAGCGTGGTTATGTGGAACATCCCCAAAATACTGCAATTAAGAGGTCACAGTTATATAAGGCCATCACCAACGTACGCAGGTTTTATTTCGGGGGGTTATATGGAAGCTGCTGGTTCCATATAAAAATTGTCATTACAGGAAAAATGTTGTATGAGTACGTCCCTGGAGGCTATAACTAAAGCGGGACCAATATTGATTGTAGAAATTACCGAACACTTTTAGTTATCATTATATGAGGAGTTATGCGTAATTGAGGACTGATATAGCTAAATTTCGAAACTAATATTTTTGCATCTTACTTACTTAGCTGGCTTGTTACAGAACGGTTGTTCCATAAGCCGAGCTTAAAAAAGATTTCCAAGCGTGTCGGTCTTGTGCGCAAGTCCACCAATTTGGAAGACCACGTTCCACGATGTTGTTTTCTACTTGGTCTTTCCATCTAATTCGTGGCCTTCCCCTTCTACGGGAACCATCAGTAGGCTCATTTTTATATGCCTTTTGAGGTGGGGCATTTTCATTAATCCGCACAATATGGCCTAGCCACCGTAGTCGCTGCAGCTCAATACGACTGACTATGTCGATGTCCGCGTATAAATTGTAAAGCTCATGGTTCATTCGACGCCGATATTCACCGTCGACGCAGATCGGCCCGTAGATCTTTCGGAGAATTTTTCTCTCAAACACCCCAAGAGCTGCCTCATCTGCTTGCGCAAGTACCCATGCTTCTGATCCATATAAGAGCACGGGTAGTATCAGCGTCTTGTAAAGTGTGAGTTTGGTGTGGCGGGAGGTGGCCTTGTTTCTAAACTGCTTACTTAGACCGTAGTAGCATCTGTTGGCCATCACAATCCTTCTCCGAATTTCAAAACTGATGTCATTTGTTTTATTTATGGCGGTACCAAGGTATATAAAGTCTTTAACTACCTCGAAGCTGTAGTTCTCAAGTTCCATAGTTGGTCCGAGTCTACTGGACGTCTTGCGCGTTGATACCATCAGCTTGGTGTTCTCGCCGTTTACTGCCAGACCCACTTTGGCAGACTCCTTTTCAATTTGTTTAAAGGTGGCTGTTACCGCTCGCAATGTTCGACCCATTATATCGATATCATCGGCGTAAGCGAGTAACATGTGTTGTTTTGTGTACAGAGTGCCATTTCTGTTCACCTTTGGGTCACGTATGACCTTTTCCAGTAGGAGGTTAAAAAATCACACGACAACCTGGTTTGAATCCTCGTTCGGCATTGAAGAGCTCCGATAGGTCCTTTCCTACTTTAACTGCTGACCTTGTGCCACTTAAAGTTATCCTGCATAACCATATTAATTTTGCAGGAATGCCAAACGCAGACATGGCTTTTAACACCTCTGAACGGATAGGGCTGTCGAATGCGGCTTTATAGTCGACAAATAGGTGGTATGTGTCGATGTGTTTTTCGTGGGTCTTTTCCAGGATTTGGCGCAGACTGAAGATCTGGTCAATGGAGGATTTGCCAGGTCTGAAGCCACATTGGTATGATCCGATGATGTCATTGACCATTGGCTTCAATCGTTCACACAGCACACTGGATAGCACTTTATATGCGATGGTAAGGAGACTTATTCCTCTATAGTTGGCACATATCGTCTAGTCTCCTTTTTTGTGCACGGGACACAGAATGCTGAGGTTCCAATCACTGGGCATGCATTCATCTAGCCAAATTGTGCTAATTAGCTGGTGCATGCTCCTGACCAGCATCTGGCCACCAGACTTGAATAGTTCGGCTGGTAACCCATCGGCTCCTGCTGCTTTGTTGTTCTTGAGCCGATTAATTGCTTTTATGACCTCATCTTGGTTAGGTGGTACACACTCTATACCATCATCTCTTATTGGTTCTGGGGTATCTTCTTCATCGCCACTATTTGATACTAGAAGCTTTTCGAAATGCTCCTTCCAGATCCTCAACACGCTGTCTGTATCTGTCACCAGGTTCCCTTCTTCATCTCTACAGGAGGATGTGACTGCACCAAAGCCTTCGGTTTGGTGTTTTACTCGTTGGTAAAATTTCCGGACTTCATTCTGACTCCTGCACATCTCGATTTGGTCATTCTGCATCACAATACATTTATTTACGTTAAACATTAAAATCATTATATGTAGTCCTAGCCCCCTACATGCGGGCTATAGTTCATATATTGTTCATTCTCGATATTTAGGTTCTAGTTTATTATCTGGATATCGTGCACAGGTGTAATGAATACAACAGTGTCTTAGAACCACAACCAGCACACGTAACAAATCAGATAACTATATTAATTTAAACCAGTAAGGAAAGTAGTAAAGTCGGACTGGGCCGACTATATGATACCCTTCGCCACTTTGAGTACATACTAGATATGCTTCTATATACAATATCCTACAACTAAACAAATCTCATACACATACCATTCTGAAGTCAATGAAAAATGGACTGAATTCAGTACGCCCTGCACGATTTTGTCTCAATCGGACAATCCTTGAGAGCTTGGTGCACCATTTAGATAAAATCGGACGAAAATATATATGAAAGCTATATAGAGAAATCTAAGCCGATATCCTCAATACTTCACATACATCAATATAGACTATTTTAGTACGCTGTGCAAACTTTTATTTGAATCGGACAATCCTTGGGAGTTTGGTGCACTATTTACATAAAATCGGACGAAACTATTAATGGAAGCTATATCTAAATCTAAACCGATTTCCATAAAACTTCGTATTCATCAAAATTAGGTCCACTTCACAAAATTCTGTTTCAATCGGACAAATATTGGGTGTTTGTTGCACTATTTAGATAAAGTCGGAAGAAAATATATGGAGCTATATCTAAACTTGAACCGATTTTCTGCAATGTCAATAAGGTTCATCCATGGGCCAAATAAGTGAACTGTGCCAATTTTCATCTAAATCGGATCATAAATGTGATCAGTAATTTGTTCACAAGAATGCATGGACAGATGAACGGACGGACGTGCATAAATCAATTCAGAAAGTGATTCTATGCATATTCTCAAACGGAACCATGTGTCTAACTCGTTTCCTTTTGCCTGTTACAAACATATGCACAAAGACATACTACCATGTACAACAGTGGGATGAAGGTTAAAAAAGGGGGTACTTTTTGGGAGGGAGGTTTGTTACCACATTCTGCTACAAAATATCAAATTACAGCGAATTCGGCTGAAAACGCTCTCAAGAACCACAAAATACCCCAATATGGGAGCAACCCGAAAAATCTGACCTATATTTATAGTTTTTAGTGTAGAGATTTGTTACACAATGGAAACTCTAAATACTAAATTACAGCCAATTCGGATGAAAGCGAATTCAGTTGAAAAACACGCTTAAGAACACCAAAATACTGGAAATTGTGAGGTACCCTTATATGAGGGTTACCCGAAAACATGGATCTCTATTTATAGTTTTTAGTGGAGAGATTTGCTACTAAATGATAACCCAATGTACCAAATTTCAGCGCAGTCGGTTGAAAAACGCGCTCAAGAACCCCAAAATATCGAAAATTTGGTGGTACCCTTATATGGAAGCTATGCCTAAACGTGGACATATAAATCCCATCGTTAAACTAGACTTGCCTGCAGACAAAAAAATCGCAAAATTTCGTCGATTTCTATATCAAATTGTTTAGAGGCTAGAGTGATTACACCAGAGTTTGGGGCGAAATATTGGTCCTAACCCCTTTAAGTATAACGATTGTCATGCTGAGTCGATCTAGACATGTGTGTCCGTCTGTCCATTATAATTTGTAAACACGTGGACCAATCATCACGAAATTGTGCCTGTAGGATGGGTTCTGGCCAATGAAGACCGTCTAGTTTTTGGTAAAGATCGATTAATATTTAGGGGACAAAATGGACCAAAAACTGTATTTTTGTCTGTTTTTTTTCTGATCACTCTAGAGTTATGATAGAATAAGTGTGTCAGTTTTTATGAAGATCGGTTAATATATTGCGGGTCAACTGGACCCAGACTTTTGTGTGAAAAAATACAAAAATTTGTATTCTTGGGCGTATATATTTTTTAATAATATGTACTCTTGAAAAACATAGACCCGATAAGTTAATAGCATATCCAAAAGGGGTGCCTGAGCTATAAATTTATAACATTCTATTGTTGTATGTACTCGAATGTGGGAGTTATACATAAATATTTACAGAGGTCTACGTATTTTGATATTGTTTAGTATTACTATTAGCCTACTAGAGGGCGGAAAATTCGCGCAGATCGCCTTGAAATTTTACTTAAGTGCCGGTTTTGGTCAAGGACGACGCTTATAATTTTCGGTGATGTTGAGATGATATTTATGGGGTGCAATGAACCGAATACTTTATGTTTGCCAGATTTTTTAGTCGCTCTATATGTCATTATTATATGCAGAATATCAACTATTTACACGGTGAAGGGGATCTGTTGGCTGATAGGACAATATTTCGATTGTCAAATCAACCAAACGCTATCATTATATAAAGTGACCAAATTTTTATTTTATGGCGTAAAAATTCGCCTCGGGAAAACAAGATTTGAAAATATGCCGTGGCTAGAAAGTAGTTGACCGGTCAAGAGGGTACAAATATCGCGAAACCTTAAACAGGCTCAGAATATTGAACCGCAACAATTTAGATTTTCGTAGTATTTGTGTAGGATGGCATATGATCGGTCCAGCTATTGATTTTAAATTTATATTTTTGCTTTATTTCTGAATTTTTTAATAAAGAGGTTTTTAATTTTTGTTTTTTTTTTCAGGCAGGCATTTTTTATTTGTGGTATGTATTTAAAAAAAAATCATTTACTATGTACGAAATTAATTAAGTTGTTTGGTGTGCACACATGTCCTTTTCTTCATCGCGTTATACGACAACATATGTTATCTGCTCGTTAATCATTCCCTATTCCAATACCGAGGCTTTGCATCATGTATATGAAGTCTTTGCCTTAATTCTATTGAAATCCATTTACTGAAATGCGACCTAATTTTTCCCATTTTCCGTAATTTCATTATATTATGGGTTCGTTTCGACGACACCCTAGTAATATATTCTAATTATTATAATTTCAATTTGTGTCTTTTATGTTTGCTGAAGAAAAAACTCTACATGGCAAAGCTACTTCCACCGACAATGCCATCATCAGCACCTTCCTCTTCTGTCTCTTCCCAGCCAACAATGATATGCTTTCTTGAGCCTGAAAAGAGCAACATCTTATCTATCTGACTGCATCGTTGGCTGCTTGCTGAATTCCTCCAACAGCAACATCATCATCATCAGAGGATGTGACAGCTAAATAACAAGAAATGTCAAAAAGAACAAGAAACGGAACAACACAAAGAAGATGAAGAAGAAGCTGCTGCGAAGCGATGAAAAAGTACCGAAAAACAATAGCGTTTTATACGATGCAAACTAAGGAGACACATGGTGTCAGCTAAACATTTTTCAATTTCACGTTAAATTTAAGCTGAAAGGCACAAAGACAGAGCTTGGCAGCGGTCGGATGGGATAGGGTATTCGGTGATGTTAATGGCAATGGAGATGCTGCTGATGCTACCTACCATTCATTGATGTTGCCAAAAAAGAGAAACAAAACAAAACGAAACATGTCAAGATAAACACTGGATGCAGCAGCAGCTGCTGCCGCTTGTTGCCAGCTGCAACAGTTGCCAGCATGTTAATACTGTTCCACTTTTGTTAAAGTTGATGAAAAATTTCTCACCGTTGTTTGTCATTGCCATCAAAGCCAAAACAACACAAGCGCATAATCACACAAACACACACGCAGTGTGTCAGAGTGTTTTTTAAGAAACGGATTTACATACGATATGGGGAAAGTGGTGAAGATGCTGCTATGTGTAGTATATACTTTTTTTTATAGCGAACAGTGTTGCGTTCTTTTATAAAAACAAAAAACAGTATACGCTTTCCTGTACATTCACGTATTAAATTTTGACATATATGAGAAAGGAACTTAGTAATGGTAAATTACATGTAATCAACAAAACAGTAAAAATAAGTAACCCTTATATACGCCTTGTATTGATGCTTGAAAAAATAGTCTTTAAAAATCCACGCCTTGTATTGATGCTTCAAAAAATATTCAATAAACCAGTGAGCCGAGCTGTATAGTCGGACGGCGCCGACCATACGATACCCTACACAACTTCCACGAAAATCGAACTATCTGTTGTTCTATATTCTGAGCATGGGCAAAATTTCGCGTTACTCTGTACTGCCCTTCTAATTATTTGGCCAGATTCCCTTTCCCGTGGGTTATGTTGTGATGCTCGGGTTTCAATTGTGGCCTATTGATCGACTCGAAAAAACCCCAAAAAATTAAGTGTTTGGTCCGCTCATGCCAAAATTATAATCTGATCATTACCGAAAATTATAGGCGTTGCCCATAACCATACCTGGATCCTCATGGAAAATATCATTATATATTTCTGATCTCTAGTGTGGTAATGGGTTACTAAATAATACCTGAGTACGAAAGCACCTGTAAATATTAACGTGTAACTACCACATCCGAGTACATAAGACCATATAATTGGTATAAATTTAAATATCAGCAACTCCTCTTGGATATTCTAACAACTTCTCGAGTCTATGTCCTTCAGGTGTAAATATAGATGCCATAAAATACAAAATTTGTATTTCTTTACACAAACGTCGGGGTCCATTTGACCCGCTAAATATTGACCGATCATTACCAAAACAGGCTTGCTCATTCTTTGTCCCGATCCCCTTCTCCATGTAAAAATTCGCGATGTTTGGGCCATACTTATGGCCTCTGGAGCGACCAGAAAAACCGACAAAAATTAAGTATTTGGTCCATTTCATCCCCTAGATATTAACCGATCTTTACCAAAAACAATAGGGGTCTTCATTGGGCAGAACCCATCCTAAATGCAAAATTTCCTGAAGATTGGTCCATAACTGTGGCCTGTATCGTGTTTACAAATTATAATGGACAGACGGACAGATACACATGTCTAGATCGACTCAGCTAGTCGAGATATAACGATCGGTAGACTTAAAGGTGGGTCTAGGACCAATATTTCGCGGCGTTACAAACTCTTGGGGCTGCACAAAGCTATAATACCCTGACAACATAGTTGTGTAGGGTATAAAAATAAGCCTTAAAAAATCCACACCTCTTATAAGCCATGAAAAAAGATTCTTTAAAAAATCCACGCATAAGAGAAGACACTCAATTGTGGACACTGACCTCCCCGCGGTGTCACCTGGGGTAGCTATTTTCATCACCCGTTGAAATAGTGAGCTGATATGTGCCGCGAGCTCACCCATAAGAACTATAAAAAATGGGTTGAGGCGTCGGGTTAATTGCCCACATTCGGAAAACCCCTCCAACAATGAAAAAGCAAAGAAAAAGAAAACTAAACCCCCCTAATGTTGACGATACCCTCAAATGTATAAAGCACCACGATCTGTTAATCTGCACTTGGAATGTGCGCACATTGAACAGAACAGGCGCAGTTCTCGCTTTGGCGGATATACTCAAGGAGTAAGTAAATCAGACGATTACGCACTGCACTATAGCTGCCATGAAACGAGACATGAATTTGGCAGGATAATAAAGGACCTCGTCTCCAGATTCACTCCAGTAGATGAGCGAATGGCTATTATCCGCATGAAAGCGAAGTGCTTCTACATCAGTCTTATTTGCTCCCATGCTCCGACCGAAGACAATGATAAGCAGACCAAAGACATATTTTACGAGCGCCTAGAAACAGTATATTACCGTTGCTCTGGCCATGACATTAAAATTCTACTAGGATAATTTAATGCAAAAATCGGAAGGGAAAATATCTTTGGCCCCACCGTGGGAAAATTGAGTCTTCATGCAAATTCAGCCTTCATGAAGATATGAAGGCTGAATATTCCGACGAATATGAAGACATAAAGGCTGCATTTTCCGACGGAAATGAAGGCCGAATTTTCGACGGTGTCGCCAAAGATATTTTTCCTTTTCTGCTCATATTTGCCTTCGGTCGGATTATGGGAGCAAATAGGACTTTATGTAGAAGTACCTGGCTTTCATGCGGATTATAGCAATTCGGTCATCTACTGGAGTGAATCTGGAGACGAGGTCTTTTATTATCCTGCCAACTTCATGTCAGCTATAATACAGTGCGTAATCGTCTGCTGGCGAAATCACTTCTTGTCCCGATAATAGTATAGAAGCACAATGGCAATGAATTGCTCACTCCCTACAAACTGCTGCAAAAGCATCACATGGGTACCAAAAACCACCACCAAGAAACCCATGGTACGATCAGGAGTGTCGTAATGCTACCGATGTGAAAAACGCAGCGTATAGGGCAACCCTGCAGACAGTAGAAACACGTAATGCGATGGAGAATTATCGGGAGACAAGAGAGAGGAGAAACGAATTTTCAGAAAAAAGAAAAAATAACAAGAAAAACGTGATCGGAAGCAAATCGAGATGTACAGGAGTCTGAATGAAGTCCGGAAATTTTACCAACGAGTAAACCATCAAACCAAAGGCATTGGTGCAGGCACATCCTCCTGTAGAGATGAAGAAGGAAACCTGGTGACAGATACATACAGCGTATTGAGGATCTGAAAGGAGCATTTTGAAAAGCTTCTGGTATCAAATAGTGGCGGTGAAGAAGATACCCCAGAACCAATAAGAGATTATGGTATAGAGTGTACACCACCTATCCAAGATGAGGTCAGAATAGCAATTATTCGGCTAAAGAACAATAAAGCAGCAGGAGCCGATGGGTTACCAGGCAAACTATTCAGGAGCATGCACCAGCTGATTTATCCAATTTGCAAAGACCCAATAGAAAACAACATCTTGGAACGTGGTCTTTCAAATTGGAGGATATGCGCACAAGACCGACTTGCTTGGAAATCCTTTTTATACCCTTCACCACACTGTGGTACAGGGTATTATGTCTTTGTGTATAAGTTTGTAACACGCAAAAGGAAACGAGATAGACACATGGTTTCTTTTGAGAATATGCATAAAATCACTTTCTAAGTCGATTTATGCATGTCCGTCCGTTTGTCCGTCTGTCTGTCCATGTTAAATTGTAAACAAAATACAGGTCGCATTTATTATTCGAATTGGATAAACTTTGGCACAGCTAATTCATTTGGCCTAAGGACAATCCCTATTGAAATTGGGAAAAATCGGTTCAGATTTAGGTATAGCTCCCATATATATTTTTGTCCGATTTTACGTAAATAGTGCACCAAAGTCCCTTTTTATCCTTCGATGTGCACGAAATTTGGCATAGCGTACTTTATTAAGCCTATAATGATGTGTACTAAGTTTCGTGAAAATCGGTTCAGATTTAGATATAACTCCCATATATATTCGTCTGATATAAGGAAAATGGTGCACTAAAGTCCTTATATATTTTACGATTTGCACGAAATTTGGCACAGCATACAAACTTAAGCTTAAAACGATGTGTGCTAAGTTTCGTGAAAATCGGTTCAGTTTTAGATATAGCTCATATATATATATATATATGGGCAATATTGCCAATTTTTTAATATTCCATTTTCAAAAAATCAGCATTTTTGTTTTTGTGGCACATCTATGATTTTTGGTACACATATAGAGAAAAATGTTCTGATTCCGAAGCCGTTCGCGATCAAAATTTTGGTTGATGCGCGCAACATTTATCGAGGTTTTAATTTTGGGCATAAGAAAAAAATCTTAAAATTACGCCGTTTATTATATTGACCAAAAACGTTGATATATATCTTCCTCCGTAAAATAAGAATATGAATATATTATAATAATCACGATAAAGTTGCACATATTCGCGAAATATGAGAAAAATAAAAAATATATAGCAGACAATTAATTTAAAAATATCTACACAATCTAAACACGATGGTGAATCAAATGATATCAAAATCACACAAGTCCGTGTAGCGGTTTCTAAATCAAAGCGACATCAAAACAAGATATTGAGGAAAAATATTTGTTTTTGGTTCGAAAAAATAATGTCATCATATTTATTTTTTTATTGTATACAAGAAATTTCAGAAAAAATGTTGGGGTTATTCTGATATTTTACCAGAATTTCGCCGAAAAATTGACAAATATAATAATAATAACTTTTTGTGTATAAGTATACGCCTTGCGGATTATATCAAGACCCTGCCGATAAATCTTAGAATTCTATAAATAGGAATAAATCTTAAAATAAGATAATATTATGAAATATACATTTTAAATTGCGTGTAAATCGCGCAATTCTCAAAATCATTTGATGCGCATGCGGTTTCCAGGAAGTACTAAAGTTTATCTTCCAATCCATACATATTTTGCGAAATTTCATTTGACGGCTAAGATGTGCCACACGTTACATTGAAGTACCCAAAAAATCGTAAAACGCGAATAATTTCCGAAAACTCCATATGCCATTAACGCGCATCCGATTTTGGTGTGGACCCTAAAAAAATACATCGATCTATACCGATTTCAATGTGGTCCATTAAGAACCATGGATGTGCCAGCTCACACTATTTTTGAGATAAATTGCGTACATCTTTCTTTCGGCTGAAGTTTTTAAAGTTCTCTTCTCGAAAAAGATCAAAATCCGTATGAGGTCATTTATTGAAACGGAAATGATGCAAAGAAAACGCAAAAAAATCCGCGATATTTTCAAAAACATTTTTTGCCAAATTTCGTGTTTTTGGAAGGCCAGTTCCCGCCGTTCTAGTAGATGGATTTTCGCGAAGAAGATTTTATATCATCCGAAACGTAAAGACCCTTATTGATTGCGGCTACCCATATCATTCAGTTGACAGATCTAAAAATTTGGCCCGAAAAATAGGTTTTTTAGAAATTTGATCGCACAAAATTCGCACCTTCGGATGAGTATTACCCTGAAGCTGTGCATACTACATGCACAAAATACATATCAAATTACGCAGATTCGCGACTACAACAATCTTATAATCGATTTTAAGAAATTCCTGCTTGCGTATTAAAGCTAGAAGTAAAATTAAAAAAACACTCAAAATCGAGCTTCAAAATGTCAGCATCATTTAAAGGTAGATGCTGTTAAAATTTTGAAAAATGATACATAAGGGGCGTAGTCCCCATTTTGTTGGCTTCTAGTTTTATTTTGACACGAAGACCGTGCAATGAGGGGCTTAGTCACAAATCGATAGAGAACATAAAAAAACTGGTTCGCCTCAACGTGTTTTTACACATTCTTTTACATTAAAGTAGACACAGCTTCCACCAAAATAAAGTTTAGAGGTCAATATCATGAACAGTTTGCAACGACAGATCAATTAACCCAAAACTATTCACTTTTATTCATATACTTAAGTAATTCCCGAGTTATTAAGGCGTGAACCTCCGCTTCAGCTATGTTAAAAAATTGGCAATATTGCCCATATATATTTGTCCGATTTTAGGTAAATAGTGCACCAAAGTCCCTTTATATCCTTCGATTTGCACGAAATTTTGCATAGCGTACTTCGTTAAGTCTAGAGTGATGTGTGTTAAGTTTCGTGAAAATCGGTTCAGATTTTGATATAGCTCCCATATATAGTTTCATCCGATTTGAGGTAAATACTGCACCAAAGTCCCTATATATCCTTCGATTTGCACAAAATTTGGCATAGCGTACTGAATTAATTCTAGAACGATGAGTGTTAAGATTCGTGAAAATCGGTTTAGATTTAGATATAGCTCCCATATATATTTTCGTCCGATTTAAGGTAAATGGTGCACCAAAGTTCCTAAACATCTTTCGATTTGCACGAAATTTGGCACAGCATACTGAATTAAGCCTAGAATGATGTGTGCTAAGTTTCGTAAAAATCGGTTCAGATTTAGATATAGCTCCCATATATATTTTCGTCCGATTTAAATTAAATGGTGCACCAAAGTTCCTAAATATCTCTCGATTTCCAAATTCGATTTTCCGAAATTTGGCACAGCATTCTGAATTAAGCCTAGAATGATGTGTGCTAGGTTTCGTGAAAATCGGTTCAGATTTTTATATAACGTACTGGATTAAGTCTAGAGTGATGAGTGTTAAGATTCGTGAAGATCGGTTTAGATTTAGGTATAGCTCCCATATATATTTTCGTCCGATTTTATATAAATGGTGCATCAAAGTCCCTACATATATCTTTCGATTTGCACGAAATTTGTCATAGCGTACTGAATTGTATTTAGAATAAATTTGTCCCATGGTACGCAGACGACTCTAAATCTGCCCGAATGAAATTAAGTTTATCATAGGTTGTAGAAAGACATGCTGATGTTCCTTCGAGGGGACATTGACATGCAAATGTAAGGATACATATGCACAGTATACCCAAAGTGGTAAAGGATATCATATAGTCGGCCAAGTCCGACTTTAATACATTCCTTAATGGTTAAGCTCGGCTTATGGAACAACCGTTTTGTAACAAGCCTGCTAAGTAAAGAATGTAAGTAAAAATCCACGCCTCTCTTAGACCTTGAAAAAATATTCTTTAAAAAATTCACGCCTCTGATACGCCTTGAAAAAATATTCTTTAAAAATTCCACCCCTCTTATAAGCCTTGAAAAAATATTCTTTAAAAAAATCCACGCCTCTTATAAGCCTTGAAAAAATATTTTTTAAAAAATCCACGCCTTGATGGTCGGTCCTACCAAGAAATAATGTTGTCTCGTACCGCATAAGGGTTAATAGAGTAGCCAATCACAGTTATGAATAAACTATTCGCTTTTTTTCTTCATATAGTTTTTTGTCAAATTCTTCATATTTTCTTGTTTTATGTTAACAACAAGCCATTGACATGGCGTTTTTATACACATACATACGTACACATGTATGTCTTCACTACTTCTACCGGATATGAAATAAGGAAGTTGAAATATCTTATAACCAAGTTGTGCCATGTATGATTGCGATATTATTACGTTCATGTCACAATGTAAGTGGATTTCGTTCTTGTTCACAACTACCGTTCTACTCTCTTTACCCTGTCAGCCATACCATATATCTATCTTACGTTTCTTATCATTCGTCGTTGTCGGTTTTTGTCATCCTAACAATTTTCTGTGTGTTGTCAATTTGTGTTTATTGCTGTTGCTCTTGTTATGACATAACATGGCAGCAGGGATGTCCTTCGGGATCACAGGAATTTTTTGGAATGGAAATTTGGACAAAGGAACCGTGGAACGGTCGACCTGAGTTATTTTCTCCACAGCAATCAAATCTTGAAATCTTTTCAACGTCTAGGTCCTAAGTACAACTGTTTTTTAAGACCAAATGTTCGTAAGACCCAAATCTGTTTAGAAACCGACATCTCTATCGTAGAAGTTTTGAGACCTACATACATCCGACTTTATGCAATTGTCGTTGTCAATGTTTTATTTTCCAGTTACCAGTAAGTCACTATATCGTCATACATCCTGTTTAGTTTTTTTCGCTCTCTCTCTCTCTCTCTCTCTCTATCCGTTTCATTTCTTTTGCTGTTCGTATCATCAGTGAAGAAGTGCTGAAGCATTTCTTTGCCATACACTTGAGTTGATGTTTTCATCAAAACCATGTAAAGAATAAATATGTTGCTGGGTTTCGGATTTTTTTCCACTTCTCCGTCGTCTACTTCAGCTTGGAAATGTATTAGAAAAAAGTATAGAAGCGTTAAAAAAGTTATTTCTCATACATATTAAATTAAATATAATATTAAATGTTCGGCGTATAAACATGGTCATTATAAAGAAAAAATGATGAAAAGTTAGAATACTGCCCTGGTGGATATTGGAAACAGATATTTCAATAATCATTGCTTATGTGGGCTTTAGAAGAATATTCTTTAAAAAATCCACGCCTTTTATTAGCCATGAAAAATTAATCTTTAAAAAATCCGCGCCATATATTAGCCTTGAAAAATTAATCTTTAAAAAATTCACGCCTTATAGGAGCCTTGAAAAATTAATCTTTAAAAAATCCACGCCCTGAAAAATGAATCTTTAAAGAATCCACGCCTATTTGTAAGCCTTGAAAAATGAATCTTTAAAAAATCCACGCCTTGAAAAATGAATCTTTAAAAGATCCACGCCTTATAAGAGCCTTGAAAAATATTCTTAAAAAAATCCACGCCTTATAAGAGCCTTGAAAAATATTCTTAAAAAAATCCACGCCTTATAAGAGCCTTGAAAAAATATTCTTTAAAAAAATCCACGCCTTATAAGAGCCTTGAAAAAATATTCTTTAAAAAAATCCACGCCTTATAAGAGCCTTGAAAAATGAATCTTTAAAGAATCCACGCCTATTTGTAAGCCTTGAAAAATGAATCTTTAAAGAATCCACGCCTTATATTAGCCCTGAAAAATGAATCTTTAAAAAATATTAGCCTTGAAAAATGGATCTTTAAACCAGTAAGGAAAGTAGTAAAGTCGGACTGGTTCGTCTATATGATACCCTTCACCACTTTGGGTATATTGTACATATGTATCCCTACAATTGCATGTCAATGTTCCCTCGAAGGAAGCTACTCATGTCTTTCTGCAAACCTATGATAAATTTAATTTCATTCGGGCATATTTAGAGTCGCCTGCGTAACATGGAACAAATTTATGGATAACGATTTATAGCAAAATTGGTACACACTATTCGGTACGCCGCACTGTTAAAAATTTAATTTCAATCAGACACCCGTTCAAAATACCTATGGATACCTAGGTCTGCATCTGGACCAAGTTCAACAAAACGCAATAACGTCATTCAAGTCTCAATTTGATACATTGTTCGAAATTTCATGTTAATCTGACAAACATTAGGAGTTTGGAGAGCCATTTATGTAAAATCGGACGAATATATAAATATGTGAGAACTATATAGAAATCTGAGCCGATCCCAATCTATGTAGGGACTTTGGTGCAGCATTTACATAAAATGGGACAAAAATATATATGGGAGTTATATGTAAATCTGAACCGATTTTCACGAAACTTAATACACACCATTCGACATTCAATTCAGTACGCTATGCCAAATTTTGTGCACATCGATAGATTTATAGGGACTTTGTTGCACTGTTTACCTTAAATCGGGCAAAAATATATTTGGGAGCTATATCTAAATCTGAACCGATTTTCACGAAATTTTGCACACATCGTTCTAGATTTAATTCAGTACGCCATGCCAAATTTCGAGCCGGAGGATATATAGGGACTTTGGTGCACTATTTACCTTAACTCGGACGTAACTTTATATGGGAGCTATAGCTAAATATGCACATATACACATCCTTCTGGACTTAATTCAGTGCGCTATGCCAAATTTCGTGCAAATCGAAGTATATATAGGGACGAAATTTAACACACATCTTTTTTGACTTAATTCAGTTCGCTATGCCAAATTTCGAGCAAATCGAAGGATATATAGGGACTTTGATGCTCCATTAACATCAAATCGGACGAATATATATGGGAAATTACAAAATTCTTTTAAAATTCCATTAAAAAAATTTTGAAAATTTTTTTTGCGAGCACATTTATGATTTTTGGTACATAGGTTAAGAAAAATATGCTGATTCGAAATCTGTTCGCGTTCACAAATTCGGATGCTGCGCACAAAACTTATAGCGGTTTTAAATCTTGTATTTCAAATATATATTAAATGGATTCCTATTCGTTGTAATTCGCGAATTTCTTCACAAATGCTTAAACACCATTGTTTTCTTTGCATACTAGTCAAATCACACTGAAATACGGTTTAATAGTCGCGAAAAACAAATAGAAACATGAAGATATCGGAAAATAAAATAAATTAATTTTTGAATTAAAACTATTTTTTTTTTTTTTGAATTTTCGATTTTTTTAGTATGGTTAAGAGGATACGGTTTTGCCTTAATCTTCTAAAATATACGACGCTTTCTTCTGCAAATTCTTTTAGATGATTGTTAAATATCGGCAGATTCATCTGATAAGAGTATCGACGTCATTAATGGCTAAATATATTGCATTTACAATACATAAAAATGATCAATATTGAAAAGCTTGCAATTCGCGAATTAATTGAAATCAGTTGATGCGCATGCGATTTTCGTATAAACCGAATCAATGTCTTTCAATAATTATTAATTTTTCAATGTTTAATTTAGCGGTCAAAGTGTGCCACTCGATGCACTTTACTATGCAAAAACCCTAAAAATGGCTAAAAATCACGCAGCGTGCATACGATTTTTATGCGCATCCGATTTTAGTAATCTCCTATGAAAATACGCAAAAGGACACCTATTTTAAAAGGATCGGTTAAGAACCGCGGATGTGCCTCCACAATCAATTTTGGATAAAATACGCATATTATTCGTGTATCGATGTATTTTTGACCTATTTCCACGCAGATTCGCGAATTTGACAATACAAGCATAAATGCATGTAAAACCAGTAAGGAAAGTAGTAAAGTCGGACGGGGCCGACTATATGATACCCTTCACCACTTTGGATATACACAAAAGCTCCTCCAGAAGATAGAATAAATGTGTCATCTTTGGGGTACATGAAATCGGACTTGAATATCTGGCTGACTAAATTATAAACTACAACACTAAACATGGAATAATTGGTTTCCTTTCTTTTATGAAAGTACTTAGCTCCACCGCCACGTCAAGGCTTATTCCTTGGAGGAGTAAAACAGTCGAATAATAAAACACTACTAAAGTAGCGGCCATTCGACATGTTTCAGTTGTTAATATAGCCATCATGTAATGATGGTGGAAATAACATATTTAATATATCTTCATTGTCTGACTAAATTTTTAACAGGTGTTAAGAATTGGAGACAAAAAAATGGAATAATTAGTTTCCCTTCTAGTTTGAAAGTACTTAGCTCCACCGCCACGTCAAGGCTTATTCCAAGGAGGAGTAAACAGTCGAATGATATAAAGCTACTACGCTGAATAGCTTATCCTTCGACTTGTTTTGGTTTTATTTTTACTTGTAATATAATTGTAAGAAAAACAATTAATTCAAGCAAATGGGATTGTCTTAAAACTGCTAACATAAGTTAGCAACTTAAAACACTTTTGATATGTATTCATTATACCCTTCACCACACTGTGGTACAGGGTATTATGTCTTTGTGCATATGTTTGTAACAGGCAAAAGGAAACGAGATAGACACATGGTTCCTTTTGAGAACATGCATAGAATCACTTTCTAAGTCGATTTATGCATGTCCGTCCGTCCGTCCGTCCGTCTGTCCGTCTGTCCGTCTGTCTGTCCATGTTAAATTGTAAACAAAGTACAGGTCGCATTTATGATCCGAATTGGATGAAATTTGGCATAGGTCACTTATTCGGCCCAAGGACGAACCCTATTGAAATTGGGAAAAATCGGTTCAGATTTAGATATAGCTCCCATATATATATTTAACCGATTTAATGTAAACGGTCCCTATATATCTTCCGATTTACACGAAATTTGGTACAGCCTAATCATTTAGGTCTAGAATGATGTCTGCCAAGTTTCGTGAAAATCGGTCCAGATTTAGATATAGCTCCCATATATAGTTTCGTCCGATTTCATGTAAATGGTGCCCCAAAGTCCCTAGATATCCTTCGATTTGCAGGAAATTTGGCATAACGTACTTAATTGAGCCTAGAATGATGTCTGCCAAGTTTCATGAAGATCGGTCCTGATTTAGATATAGCTCCCATATATAGTTTCGTCCGATTTCATGTAAATGGTGCCCCAAAGTCCCTATATATCTTTCGATTTGCACGAAATTTGGCGTAACGTACTGAATTGAGCCTAGAATGATACCTGCCAAGTTTCATGAAAATCGGTCCTGATTTAGATATAGCTCCCATATATAGTTTCGTCTGATTTCATGTAAATGGTGCCCCAAAGCCCCTAGATATCCTTCGATTTGCACGAAATTTGGTGCAGCCTAATCATTTAGGTCTAGAATGATGTCTGCCAAGTTTCGTGAAAATCGGTCCTAATTTAGGTATAGCTCCCATATATAGTTTCGTCCGATTTCATGTAAATGGTTCCCCAAGGTCCCTAGATATCCTTCGATTTGCAGGAAATTTGGCATAACGTACTTAATTGAGCCTAGAATGATGTCTGCCAAGTTTCATGAAAATCGGTCCTGATTTAGGTATAGCTCCCATATATAGTTTCGTCCGATTTCATGTAAATGGTGCCCCAAAGTCCCTATATATCTTTCGATTTGCACGAAATTTGGCGTAACGTACTGAATTGAGCCTAGAATGATGTGTGTCAAGTTTCATGAAAATCGGTCCAGATTTAGATATAGCTCCTATATATAGTTTCGACCGATTTCGATTTCGATTTGCACAAATTTTGGCATAACGTACTGAATTGAGTCTAGAATGATGTCTGCCAAGTTTCGTGAAAATAGGTCAAGATTTAGATATAGCTCCCATATATAGTTTCGTCCGATTTCATGTAAATGGTGCACCAAAGTCCCTATATATCCTTCGATTTGCACGAAATTTGGCATAACGTACTTAATTGAGCCTAGAATGATGTCTGCCAAGTTTCGTGAAAATCGATCCAGATTTAGATATAGCTCCCTTTTATTATAGATTTATTTTAAGTAATTGACGTTCTAAGGAACCAATAGGAACAAAACGTTCTGAAATTAGTATAACCTAACCTGTGACAAGTTTGTTTGACATCGCTCAATATTTGACATCGCTCAATATTTGACATCGCTCAATATTTGACATCGCTCAATATTTGACATCGCTCAATATTTTCCATATATATTTTCGCCCGATTTCAAATAAATTGGGCATCAAACTCCTCATGTTAGTCAGATTGACATCAAATTTTGCACAACTTACAAAATTGAGCATAGAATTAGTTGCGTTTTCTAGAAGTGCAGACATAGCCCAACGGATGACCTATTTATATTTGTTTGAAGTCGATTGACATACTTTATGGATAGATCTAGGTAGATTCACATTTAGATAAATATCACATTTTTTTTCATCCAATTTTATGTTATAGTCCTGTTTAATATACCCATAGTGGTGAAGGGTATCATATAGTCGGCCCCGTCCGACTTTACTACTTTCCTTACTGGTTTTGATATGCAAATAATATATCAAATGTACAATTGCATTTTATTTCTTGCTAAAATCATATATTATAAACTAAGAATATGTTACAGGTTAATTTAATATGTGAATACATATCACGTCATGGCATTTACTTAACTAATAATTAATACAATAAGAGAAAATATTAAAATTCAATTGGATATGTTAACACATATCGCGTCATGGTAACTATGTACAGTTTCGTATGTTATAGCATTTATTATGCTATCGTCAATATTACTGAAACACCAATCAATTTGTGTTAAACCTTTCGTTGTTGGTGTATTCAGAATAGAAAGAAGGTTGTTATTGTTTAGGAGTATTTCAGTTTCCGATTTTGTTCGTTGTCGGCATATATTGAAATCTCCTAATATAACAACCTTTTGAGAATTTGCATTTATGCAGTTTTCCAGAACATGGTGTAGTTCATGATGAAGAGAATGCACCCCATAATTGCTGTTTCGATATAAGACCATTATGTGAATATCTCTAATTTGAAACACCAGAAATTCAAATGTTTTATTATGTACATGGACCTTTTTTTGGTATTTATACTGAGTAAATTCAGAGATTTCATTTTTCACAAAAACAATTAAGCCCCGTTTACATCTTCGACTGCTTTGGTCCGTTGAATCCAATCTCATTCTTGGCAATACTGTGAACCCTGGAATTTCATAGTTTTCATTATGCAGCGTCCAAGTTTCAACAAAACATAATACGTCAGCCTTTAACATTACCGAATCATTCCGAATGTCTTCAATATGAGCATGAAGGCTTTGAACATTATGGTATACAATTTTCAAAGCAGTAATCTCATGCATAAACTCGTAATGGGTTTTAAGACACTTGTTCGTTCGTAAGTTAGTCATTTCCAATTGTACATTATCATTTTCTTTAAATGGCTTTGGTGGTACAAATGAACCCAACAGAAAAAGTCCAGCAGCTGTAGTCGCTCTACTACAAGCAACATATAGTGCTGATCTACTCATGCGAGACTTCAAATGGACTGCAACTTTTTCATACGTAGCTCCTTGGCTTTTATGAATAGTTATGCCCTCTGCCGGTACAAGAGGAAACTGCTTACGATCAATATTTACGTGTTCATTACGTTTGAATTGAAACGTTTTTACACAAACATCAATTGGTGTCCATAATGATTCACTCGGATGTCTTTTTTTGGAACGGGCTAAAACTCCTGTATTTTCCTGAGGAAATTTCATCCAAAGAGTAGAAGGCTTTCTTGTTGTGCCGATGAAATCGATTTCCATTAGTTGGCCAGTAGCTCCATTCACCAAACCATCACTGGTGTCAATATTAACAGTTACCATATATTTGGCTGTAGTTTTTAATATCAACTGATATGGTAAACCTTGAGTTTCTGAGACTTTAAATGTTTTAACAGATTCCATGATTCGGTTCCTATTTTCCTCTGTTAACCCAGTGGATTTTACAAAATTAGATGCAGTAGACAGGACTTCTTCTGTAGGAATAGAGCTCAACTTCAAAGTATTGAATATGTTGAGCTCTCTCCTTACAGAAGAGGGTACTGTCTCTGCATGTGATTTTGTGAAATCCACAGGGGTTAAACAAGGAAAATCAGAACCGAATCATGGAATCTGTTTAAAACATTTAAAGTCTCAGAAACTCAAGGTTTACCATATCAGTTGATATTAAAAACTACAAGCCAAATATATATGGTAACTTTGTAATATTGACACCGTGATGGTTTGGTGAATGGAGCTACTGGCCAACTAATGGAAATCGATTTCATCGGCACAACAAGAAAGCCTTCTCCTCTTTTCAATGAGAAATTTCCTCAGGAAAATCCCGGGTTGACCCGTTCCAAAAAAAGACATCCGAGTGAATGGTTCTGGACAGCCGAATTAGATATTTGTGTAAAAACGTTTCAATTCAAACGTATTGAACAGGTTAATATAGATCGGAAGCAGTTTCCAATTGTAGCAGAGGGCATATATATTCATAAGAGCCAAGGTGCTACGTATGAAAAAGTTGCCGTGCACTTGAAGTCTCGCATGCGTAGATCAGCACTATATGTAGCTTGTAGTAGAGCGACTACTGCTGCTCAACTTTTCTGCTGGGTTGCCATTTGTACCACCAAAGCCATTTAAAGAAAATGATAATGTACAATTGGAATTGACTAACTTACAAAACGAACAAGTGTCTTAAAACCCATTACGAGTTATCATCAGATTAATGCTTTGAAAATTGTATACCATAATGTTCAAAGCCTTCATGCTCATATTGAAGACATTCGGAATGGTACGGTTAAAGGCTGAGTTTATTATGTTTTGTTGAAACTTGGACGCTGCATCATGAAAACTATGAAATTCCAGGTTCACAGTATTGCCAGAATGAGATTGGATTCAACGGACCACATCGAATGTGACGGGGCTTTAATTGTTTTTGTGAAAAATGAAATCTCTAAAGTACTCGTATAAATACCAAAAAAAGCAGTAATAAAACATTTGAATTTCTGGTGTTTCAAATTAGAGATATTCACATAAATGGTCTTATATCGAAACAGCAATTATGGGGTGCGTCTCTTCATCATGAACTACACCATGTTCTGAAAACTGCATAAATGCAAATTCTCAAAAGGTTGTTATATTAGGAGATTTCAATATATGGACAACAAAATCGGAAACTGAAATACTCCTAAACAATAACAACCTTCTTTCTATTCTGAATACACCAACAACGAAAGGTTTAACACAAATTGATTGGTGTTTCAGTAATATTAGACAATAGCATAATAAATATTATGACATACGAAACTGTACATAGTTTACCCCATACAACAAGCAATATGAT
>NW_026878555.1:0-24289 GCF_032173495.1 Musca vetustissima | reverse complement strand
GGAAAGAACAATGTTTTAGACCCTCCACATTTCATCCGACCATTGAGTGATTCTAAATAAGATCGATAGGGTTATGTTCGATTAGAACTTTCTTCAATTTCGACTGGATGAACATCGACCAGTATAGGGAACGTTTGGAGGATGATATTCTACTTGCCTAGCGCAACGTATTAGGTTCTGTCTTTCACAAAGCCTTGACGCTTCAGTCTTCGAAAGTAGGGAAGGAAGCAGTGTTCTTGGATACCTTCCACCTAGAATTACTGGCTTCATTAGCGTGGTTATCTCGAGTGTTGCGTAGATTTGGTGGTCCTGAGCGACATCCAGTCATCAAGACAGATATTAGAAACCTTGGCCGTATATTTGAGAATGAGCGGTCTACGAATTACATCCAGTCATCAAGACAGATATTAGAAACCTTGGCCGTATATTTGAGAATGAGCGGTCTACGAATTACCTTGATGGGTTCTCAGTAAATTCGGGCGAGATTTGGGTGACGATCTTTTAAACCGCCAAGTTATCGCGGCGATTGAGCATATTGAAGACAATTCTCCTATCATATCGTTTAGCACCTCGTTCTCTGCAAATGGCTCTTATATGGACAATGTATCTCTTTGGGAGGATGGTGAATTAGTCGATTCGTTTGACCTTCCCCACTATTTTTTAGTCGCTGTCTTAATTTAGGGTACTTTCCTAGGTCTTGAAGGAGGCACTGATACTTCCGATGCTGAAACCGGGTAGCAATTCCTCTCAGTGTGAAAGCTACATGACCATTTCCCATCTCTCGCCATTCGGGATGTTATTTGAATTCTTTATTCTAGCCAGGATAGGAAAAACTGTTGAGGATAGGAAGAAATGTTGAGAATAGGAAAATCCTGCGTTTTTCATGACTAGGTGTGGTCTCGCATTCGTGGATAGGTGGACACGTTTTCAACCGAATTGGCTGTAAGTCGGTATTTAGGGTTTATAATGTAAAGCGTTATTAATATTGACCCAAGTATCAGGCTAGCGCCCATATAACTATTGTGATCACCTCTTCAAGTATTATAACGATGCCAAAATTGTTTCTCGTGTGTAATGTTGCGAGCCCATAATTTTTGTTGAATTGTCAGCCTATGATAAGATATCAAAGTGTGAAATCGAAAATGGAAGTTCCTTTAAAAATGAATTGCAGATTTACTCACCCTCACCAAGGAATAAATTGTACTAAAGTTCCTTGTCTTGAAGATAAATGGGACCTAATCATTGTAAGCATCACTGTGCCTGTGAAGCATCCTTGGAGGATCATTCGTCAAGAAATAAGTCACTTTCACATTTATCACAACGCGAAAAGTTCTAGAAAACATAATTTAAAATATGTCGCATAGTGTTACGCTGTAATTACTGCATATTATTTATTCACAAATATCTGAGTTTGATAAAGTTTATTTTTTTATTTTTCGGTATTTTGCTTAAAGGGAATAATAAAAATATTTCACCAACTAAAGTTCTTTACAAATTGCCATTAGAGAGATGCGCCTTAAGTTCAGATGAGGGTACTCATACAGCAAATATGATAACAAAAAAATCAAACTTCTACCAATAATTGCCTTCGAGCCAAGTCAAACTAGTTGGTTTCTGTCAACGCCTTAAACCATGACACATAAAGCCAGCTACAACAACAACAGCAGTAGTTGATGCCAAATAGCAAAAACATCCGAACGAACACCCAACTCTGGAATGAAGCAAAAAACTGCTAGACTTCATTGCAGATAAGAGCATTAACAACAACTTTGGCAAAACTAATTAAGCCAACTTAAGAACATCAATGCGTATAAACATTAAAAAAAGCACTGAAGACTGGAGAGAAGAAGAGGCCCAACCCCAACATTCTACAAAACAATAATAGCAATAACAACAAAAACAACAGCGGCATCAGTAGTTTTGCCCAGATGACGATAGAACAACAACAACAAGAAAAAAGTCCTGCGGTTCATTGCTTGGAAGGCTATAAAGAAAAATAAATGCTGTTGCCTCTTTTTTTCTCTGTGTATATATATGTGTGTGCGCGCCATGTACGTGCCATCTCCTTGGAGAAGATAGTAACAACAGGCAAGGGAATGTTAGCAATTTTGCAAAGCAAAAGAAAGTAATTATGGTTTCTTCATTGGTGGTTCTTTTTTGTTTTTGTTCTTCTTCTTTCTTTTTACCACGACAATTCGAGATGTTTGGTTTTTCTTCAGATGCCATAGAATATTTATAAGATAGAAAATAAACCAAAACAAAAACTTAAGTTTCAATAAATGCAATTTTTTGTCGACCAATAATGAGATGTAGTTGACGTTTATAACACAGGACGACAGCGTCACATCGAAAAAAGGCAATTTGTTTGTCGTGAGCAGTTTAATAATTGTTTAGCATAGAGATTAGTGGATTAGTTGTATATACATTTTTTGAGCGGAGTTTGAATAAGTAGTAGCTTAAATATAATTCAACCCGTTCATATAGAACTTAATACCGTTCACCATGAAGAACTTTTATGTAATTCAAGCAGGTAAAAAAGTAACCTAAAACCAGGCTTGTAGACTCACACGATAATAATATGAATTGACATAATTTTGTTGTTGGTTTTATTTTTAATTATGAAAACGTCATTCTTTTCGATGGCCGGCATGATTTCCGATCACTAGAACGCCTGAATCCAACCGCATTCCAAATAATGCAAGTCCCTGGCCCTGGTATGAACTAGGTTTAGGCACCAGTAAGGAGATTCCAAAAATCGGACGGTGCCGACTATATGAAAGAGATGCTCATACATACAATGTATATTTGATAGAACAGACAAACTATCATCATCAACATAAAATCGAACTAAATTAAATATGTGATATACCTATACCTATATTTATATACCAATTTAAATCAACCCAAAAAACATATCATTCTGAAATCTTTGCAAAATGGCATATCATTTCGTGCAAACGATAGAAATGTAGGGGCTTTGGAGCTCCATTAACACAAAATCGTACGAAACCAGTAAGGAAAGTAGTAATATCGTACTGGGCCGACTATATGATACCCTTCACCACTTGGGTATATTGTACATATGTATCCTTACAATTACATGTCAATGTTCCCTCGAAGGAACCTACTCATGTCTTTCTCCGACTTATGTTATTTAATTTCATTCGGGCAGATTGAGAGTCGTCCGCGTATGATGGGACAACTTTATGGAACCAAATTTCGTGCAAATCGAAAGATATGTAGGGACTTTAGTGCAAATCGTAGAACATATAGGGTCTTTGGTGTACCATTTACAGTAAATCGGACGTAAATATATATGGGAACTATATCTAAATCTGAACCGATTTTCACGAAACCTAGCACACATCATTCTAGGCTTAATTGAGTGCGATGTGCCACATTTTGTGGAAATCGAAAGCTATTTAGGGACTTTGTTACACCATTTACCTTAAATCGGACGAATATATGGAAGATATATCTAAATCTGAACCGATTTTTCCCAATATCAATAGGGTTCGTCCTTGGGCCAAATGAACGAGCTGTGCCATATTTCATCCAATCCGAATAATAAATGCGACCTGTACTATGTTTACAATTTAACATGGACAAACAGACAGACGGACGGACATGCATAAATCGACTTAGAAATTGATTCTATGCATATTCTCAAAAAGAACCATGTGTCTATCTCGTTTCCTTTTGACTGTTACATACATATGCACAAAGACATAATACCCTGCACTGCAGCGTGATGAAGGGTATAAATATATATGGAAGCCATATTTAAATCTAAACCGATTTTCAGGAACCTTAACACACATCATTCTAGACTTAATTTAGTGCGTTATGCCAAATTTCGTGCAAATCGAAAGATATATAAGGACATCGACACACCATTTACATTAAATCAGACGAAATAAGCTATATCTAAATCAGAATCGATTTTTCCCAATTTCAATAAGGTTCGTCCTTGGGCCAAATAGATGAGCTGTGCCAAATTTCATCCGATTCGGGTCATAAATGCGACCTATATTTTGTTTACAATTTAACATTGACAGACGGACGGACATGCATAAATCGACTTAGAAAGTGATTCTATGCATGTTATCAAAAGGATACATGAGTCTACCTCGTTTTCTTTTGTCTGTTACAGACATATGCACAAAAAACATAATACCCTGTACCACAGTGTAGTGAGGGTTTTAAAAATGGGGTTATAGGGGGACTACAACTAAAGAGGGTTAAATATTAGTAATATTTGGTAGGAAGATTTGTTACCATATACGACTACAAAATACCAAATTAGAGCAAATTCGGTTGAAAATCGCTTTGAACCCCAAAATACCGAAATGTGGCGGGTACCCTTATATGGGAGCTATACCTAAACGTGAACGGATATAGCCCATCTTCGAACTTGACCTGCCTGCAAACAAAAGACGACATGTCTAAATCGACTTAGAATTTTACGCTGATCAAGAATATATATACTTTATAGGATCGGAAATGATTATTTCGATGAGTTACAAACGTAAAAAATTAATACACCTTCCATATTGGTGATGGGCATAAAAACGTGTCTGAAATTTTCAAAATACCGATTTGGTATCTAAATCTGAACCGATTTTCACGAAACCTAGCACACATCATTCTAGGCTTAATTGAGTGCGATGTGCCACATTTTGTGGAAATCGAAAGCTATTTAGGGACTTTGTTACACCATTTACCTTAAATCGGACGAATATATGGAAGATATATCTAAATCTGAACCGATTTTTCCCAATATCAATAGGGTTCGTCCTTGGGCCAAATGAACGAGCTGTGCCATATTTCATCCAATCCGAATAATAAATGCGACCTGTACTATGTTTACAATTTAACATGGACAAACAGACAGACGGACGGACATGCATAAATCGACTTAGAAATTGATTCTATGCATATTCTCAAAAAGAACCATGTGTCTATCTCGTTTCCTTTTGACTGTTACATACATATGCACAAAGACATAATACCCTGCACTGCAGCGTGATGAAGGGTATAAATATATATGGAAGCCATATTTAAATCTAAACCGATTTTCAGGAACCTTAACACACATCATTCTAGACTTAATTTAGTGCGTTATGCCAAATTTCGTGCAAATCGAAAGATATATAAGGACATCGACACACCATTTACATTAAATCAGACGAAATAAGCTATATCTAAATCAGAATCGATTTTTCCCAATTTCAATAAGGTTCGTCCTTGGGCCAAATAGATGAGCTGTGCCAAATTTCATCCGATTCGGGTCATAAATGCGACCTATATTTTGTTTACAATTTAACATTGACAGACGGACGGACATGCATAAATCGACTTAGAAAGTGATTCTATGCATGTTATCAAAAGGATACATGAGTCTACCTCGTTTTCTTTTGTCTGTTACAGACATATGCACAAAAAACATAATACCCTGTACCACAGTGTAGTGAGGGTTTTAAAAATGGGGTTATAGGGGGACTACAACTAAAGAGGGTTAAATATTAGTAATATTTGGTAGGAAGATTTGTTACCATATACGACTACAAAATACCAAATTAGAGCAAATTCGGTTGAAAATCGCTTTCAAGAACCCCAAAATACCGAAATGTGGCGGGTACCCTTATATGGGAGCTATACCTAAACGTGAACGGATATAGCCCATCTTCGAACTTGACCTGCCTGCAAACAAAAGACGACATGTCTAAATCGACTTAGAATTTTACGCTGATCAAGAATATATATACTTTATAGGATCGGAAATGATTATTTCGATGAGTTACAAACGTAAAAAATTAATACACCTTCCATATTGGTGATGGGCATAAAAACGTGTCTGAAATTTTCAAAATACCGATTTGGGTCAATATTAATAATTTGTAGTGCGGAGATGAAGTGATACCATTATGAGAATCCAAAATAACTAATTAGACCCAATTTTATTGAAAATCGTGTCAACAATTCTCATATTTGGAGTTACCATATTTTGGGGGCTACCCTTATATGTGGGTCAATATATGCTATACAATTAGAACCCAAATACAAAATTACTATCAAGTTGGTTGGAAAATTTGTCCAAAATCTCCAAAATCCTGAACCTTGAGTCTATATTAATAATTTTTTGTACGTATATGTGTTATTCAATGAGAACTCAAAATACCAAATCACAGCCGATTTTTATACCCTTCACCACACTGTGGTACAGGGTATTATGTCTTTGTGCATATGTTTGTAACAGGCAAAAGGAAACGAGATAGACACATGGTTCCTTTTGAGAATATGCATAGAATCACTTTCTAAGTCGATTTATGCATGTCCGTCCGTCTGTCTGTCCGTCTGTCTGTCCATGTTAAATTGTCGCATTTATGATCCGAATTGGATGAAATTTGGCATAGGTCACTTATTCGGCCCAAGGACGAACCCTATTGAAATTGGAAAAAATCGGTTCAGATTTAGATATAGCTCCCATATATATATTTAACCGATTTAATGTAAACGGTCCCTATATATCTTTGGATTTGCAAGAAATTTGGTGGAGCCTAATCATTTAGGTCTAGAATGATGTCTGCCAAGTTTCGTGAAAATCGGTCCAGATTTAGATATAGCTCCCATATATAGTTTCGTCCGATTTCATGTAAATGGTGCCCCAAAGTCCCTATATATCCTTCGATTTGCACGAAATTTGACATAACATACTGAATTGAGCCTAGAGTGATGTCTGCCAAGTTTCGAGAAAATCGGTCCTGATTTAGATATAGCTCCCATATATAGTTTCGTCCGATTTTATGTAAATGGTGCACCTAAGTCCCTATATATTCTGAGATTTGCACGAAATTCGGCATAACATACTGAATTGAGCCTAGAATGATGTCTGCCAAGTTTCGTGAAAATCGGTCCTGATTTAGATATAGCTCCCATATATAGTTTCGTCCGATTTTATTTAAGTGGTGCCCAAAGTCCCTGTATCTTTCGATTTAAACGAAATTTGGCATAACGTACTGAATTGAGCCTAGAGTGATGTCTGCCTTGTTTCGTGAAAATCGGTCCAGATTTAGATATAGCTCCCTTTTATTATAGATTGATTATAAGTAATTGACGCACCAAGGAACCAATAGGCTGATAGGAACAAAACGTTCTGAAATTAGTGTAACCTAACCTGTGACAAGTTTGTTTGAAATCGCTTAATATTTGGATAGAGCTTCCATATATATTTTCGCCCGATTTCAAGTAAATTGGGCATCAAACTCCTCATGTTAGTCAGATTGAAATCAAAATTTTCACAACCTACAAAACTGAGCATAGAATTACGTAGTTGCGTTTTCTAGAAGTATAGACATAGCCCAACGGATGACCTATTTATATTTGTTTGAAGTCGATTTACATAACTTTGCCCCATTGTAACAAACGAATGACATGTTTATGGATACATCTAGGTAGATTCACATTTAAATAAATATCACATATTTTATTTCATCCAATTTCATGTTAATATTCCTGTTTAATATACCCATATTGGTGAAGGGTATCATATAGTCGGCTCCGTCCGACTGTACTACTTTCCTTACTGGTTAGGGTTACGGAACATCGGAAATTCCTTTCGACTAATATTGAATTAAAATATATTGAAAGTGTTGACCATTTGTGGGAGAGGCACCAGTAACAGTGAATCAATGGGTCCTATTTTCGGTCTTATTCTGGCCTTGGTAATGATAATTGGTTGTAAAAATTTGGTTTCAAATCGAACATTTCATTCGCCTGATTTTTGGATTTATAAATATTGAAAAATTTTAACATCTGTGGGGAGTATGAACTGGGGGGGAGTATGAACTGGTCTCACCTTCGATTTGATATAGGCTTGCATGTAATATTAATGTGTGCAAAGTTGGTTATACAGACAGACGGACAAAGAAGCATGGTGTCAAAAACCGATATTTTGATGAGGCATGTTTTTATTGTATCAAATACCTACAGTGAGTATAATAATTATTTTGCCTCAATACGATTTCGACAAAATTCGAATATATACGTCAAAAGCCAGCATACTATATATGTAAATTGAATTATGTGTGATGGAATACGTTTGTGGACATATTTAGATCTTATTTCTGCAAGAATCACTGCGAAAGACCTGTTGGTTTAGAAGATATTTTATACTCTCATTTTGATATTAGGACGAGAAATGACTAAATACGACATAAAATATTGCTGGAGAATGTATTGAAGTTAAATGTGAGAAACTTCTCCAAACCAAACCAAACTAGCGAGGTGTAATGATTTTTTTCTAATAAAATAATAAAAAGGAAAATACTTTTTTGTGATAAACATTTTTCGGTTGTTATAGATTTTAGCCGATATCTTCGAGACCAATGGGTCTTTTACAGTGCAGAAATAGGATCTAAATATGTGCACAAACATATTCCATCACACATAATTCAATTAACATCTTTAGTATGCTGGCTTATGACGTATATATTCGAATTTTGTCAAATTCGAATTGAGGCAAAATACTAATTACAATCACTGTATAAAAAAGGTTTCCTCCCAATTTAAAGTCCTTATCACTTATTTTCATGTGCATTGCATGTCACTATCAGATACTGAAATATGTTATTTTGCCAAACTCCTCCGAAAAGATATTTGTAAAGCTCAACATTAACATTATTTTGTTGTTTTTGGTGTAACAAACAATTGAATACTTCCATACATATAGAGCCCACCCACGCTTAGGTGGCTGCCTGGCAGGCTGGTAAAGTGGTATTTACTAAGTCCACCATTGCTCACGGCACTTGAATTGTCACACGACTGCATAGAATGACACTTTTCCGTAATTGCACTAAAAGCCAAAAGTTTAACAATAAATTGAAAACTTTTACCGAGTTTTTGTTTTTGAAGTTTCGTTTCTAAAATAAATTTTCGGATTTTGTGCTATGAAGTTGTTGTAGTTTTTTTTTTGTGTTTGGTTAGGTTTCTTTAGTTCCATGTCCTGTAAGAATTGTTGTAAAAGTTGCGTGTATGACACACACATACACCAACATTCATATGAACGGTTAGGATGCATACTCACAATATCTGTATTCTTGTAGGTTGAACTACTGATTTCGAAGTCATGCAATTTGGTATGCATCACACCTCACCAGTTTTGTAAATAGTTCCATAAATGTTTAAAAACGACCATTGAAGAGAAAATTTCATAGAGAACTAATTTTAATGGTAACTACTAGAGAATATTTTTAATTCAATTTTAGTGTACTATATATTGAATTAAGAATTGAATTGAAGATAATCTAGGTTAAAGGGAGATTAACACATGGTCTTTTAATAAGTACATATGTATACCCTACAACACATTGTGGATTAGGGTAATATGTGTGTGGACATATTATTGTAATATGCAAAAGGAAACGACATAGTCCCATAGTTACTTTTGAAAATATGCATATACTCACTTTCTGGGTCGATATATGCGTGTCCGCCGTCTACACATTTTCCTGTTTGAGAAGACATTCTGCATAGCATACCACGCCAAGTGCTACATTATGCAATTTATATTAAATCTTCTGATTTTATATGAATGGTCCATTAAACGACCGCTAGGCTATAATTTTTCAAAAATTTCTACAAGTAGAGTGAATGAAGCCCCATCCTATAGTAGAGTAACATCGGGTAATGTGAACTATGCGTCTAATGTGGACCCCCCCCCCCCCTGTCATACAGAGTTTTTCAAAGACAGATCTCCTTTCTAGAACAGGACAACTTTCCTCGAAAGGCTTTACAACTACTTCCGTTAATTTGCTGACGTTTCCGTCTATGTCATTCGTGTATAGGCTTTCACAATTGGGTTGCCCCAACCTCTCCTGGACTAGTCTCCCAAACTTTATCCAGTTAGTTTTGGAAGTATATGGTTTTCTGGGGTGGCCGTAGGATTTTGAACATAATATATTTGTGGTCAGAAAAGGAGTACTCTGCTGAGACTCTCCATTCCTGGGCCTCATCTATTAAGTTCGCTCAACATATTGTTATATCTAATGCCTCCTCTATAATTCTGTTAACAAAGGTAGGTTTATTGCCTATGTTAAGGGTTATAATAATCTAGAAAGGCCTGGCCCCATTTGTTAGTATTTGTACTACCCCAGGCAATATGATGTGAATTAGCACCACTATCAATTTGTACTTCGTTACCTATTTTCTGCGACTGGTGAGTCGAACGGGAGATATACTGATACCAGGTAAATGTTACCACTTCCTAGTTTCAGTGCGGTGGCGTTCGATGTTGACAACTCTGGGGAGAAGAGAAAGCATACATTTTTGTGACATATTATACAGGTTCCGGCCGAGAACCCGTATTTGCATAAAAGAGTTGGTAATTTATATGGCTTAATCTAGAGACCTTTTTTAATTTTCCAAGGTTCCTGGAACAGTCCGGAGGAGAGTCCCTTCCCCGTTCGCGTCCCTGTGAAAGACTTCCCAATGTCTTGTTTTGTAGGCTGAAGACCTCGAGCATGCGTTCCGTGTCGAAATCGCTGCCCCAACCTCTGACAAAGAATGTAGCCTTTTGTAATTGAGGAATGTATTTTTTTCCTTGCCTGCTTGAGTTTGATTGTTCCTTCTATAGATCCAACGCTTCCCACTAGCTTTCTCAGGGCTTCTATGCTTTTTGGTGTTTCAAATTCCAGCATTAGATAGTCCCCTTTGAAAGCGCAACTATCCGGGTTAATGGAGTTCCCTCCTTGTCATAGGTGATCCATGATCTTTATAGGTCTCCTTATTTAGCTTACCGGACGCGTTTCCTGGCAAACCTTCGCATAAGACGGCGGCTCCAGACCATCTGTTGCTGTTATCTTCCTCTTTCGCAAATACCGGTTGGTCCTTTTGGGATTCCCGGCCTTTGAGGAAGATTCCGACTCAGCACACGTCTTCCTGATATCAGAGCCAGCTTCGTCTACCTTCGTCAGTGGATTATCGTGGCAGTCTCCTTTGACATTGGTTTGACTCAGCATTCTCTTATTATCGGTCGACGGGAAGCTCTTTTCCTTTTTTGCAGATTTGACAGTCGCCTGCTCATCCGGAGACCTTATCCTCTTCGCCGCTGCGGCAGAAGTGGAGGGAAGGCTTATCCTTTTGAGCCTCTGTCGGCATCTCGCACTTTTTTTTTCATCCGGTTCATTCTTTCCAACTTCTACCCTTTGAAAGCGCAACTATCCGGGTTAATGGAGTTCCCTCCTTGTCGTAGGTGATCCATGATCTTTATAGGTCTCCTTATTTAGCTTACCGGACGCGTTTCCTGGCAACCTTCGCATAAGACGGCGGCTCCAGACCATCTGTTGCTGTTATCTTTCTCTTTCGCAAATACCGGTTGGTCCTTTTGGGATTCCCGGCCTTTGAGGAAGATTCCGACTCAGCACACGTCTTCCTGATATCAGAGCCAGCTTCGTCTACCTTCGTCAGAGGATTATCGTGGCAGTCTCCTTTGACGTTGGTTTGACTCAGCATTCTCTTATTATCGGTCGACGGGAAGCTCTTTTCCTTTTTTGCAGATTTGACAGTCGCCTGCGCATCCGGAGACCTTATCCTCTTCGCCGCTCCGGCAGAAGTGGAGGGAAGGCTTATCCTTTTGAGCCTCTGTCGGCATCTCGCACTTTTTTTTCATCCGGTTCATTCTTTCCAACTTCTACATGTGTGCCCCAGACATCTGCCTTTTCCTGGTTGTGAGTGAGGGGAGTGACTCGTGGTTCGATTTCATCCCCTAAAGAATTTTCAGCCTTAGACCATGAGCTCGATATTGTGTATAGTGCTAATAAACAATAATTTTAGCCCTAAAATGCATAAAATAAACACTTAAGCAGAGCTCGTCTCTGTTGTGCTTCCTGGTAACCTTGGCATTAGATGGCGAATTTACCATTCATTGCCGCTGTCTTTCGTGATTTCTGGTTAGTAATTTTGGAGTAACCTGATTTCGCGGATGATTTTGATGAAGAGCCGTAATCGTCACCCTCAGCCAAAGAATTTTAGCAGTCTTCTTTAATTTCGTGTTAGTCAGCTCTTCCGGAAACCTAATTCTCTTCTCCACTTCCGAGGAAATGTAGGTATCAGGTTTATCCATCAAAGCATTGGCTTGCTATTCAAATTTGTTTCTCCGGATTATTCCTCACTTTCTCGCTTTGGTGCACCAGATAACTGCTTCTTTCTTGCAGTGAGCTTGGCGATGTCCTTGGTCACTTTCTCAATCATCTTATCAGTATCTACGGGTTTTCGGCTTTCTAGGACGGTTGTATTAGTCGTGTCTTCATGTTCAAATCCAGAAAAAAATTTTGGTACAGGTTGTTCTTCCCCTGTGGCCCTTAAACACAAATGACTAACAGATAATTGATCCTTCGGTAACACATTTTTTAGTAATAAGGTATTTGAAGTAATTTTTCTACTAAACATTCCCATTATTGCTTAAATCTCCCGATATACATAGTTATAACATATTGGCCATATATTGGCAACACTTAATCAATGCCAAACACTTTTTAGTAATTCTTAATTGTTTTCAATTTAAATGCATATCGATGCAGGTGTGCCTGCACTTCTAACTTTCATTTATCATGTGTGTGCGTACGTTCACCATTTGAAAATCTGCATATAATCCTTGTCGAATAAAATTGTCTTGATTTAATTGAGATAAATTACGAAGAAATCAATAAAAATTGATGAAAACTTTTTCGGTTTTTAATGCAACCACTTTATATACAAATAATACAAGAAAAGTTTTTTTTTTGACAGACTACGAAATCTAATGAAATCAATTATGCTATACAGAGAATTGAGAATTTGAGGGGATACACAGTGTTTAGAATAAACCAAATGGGTGATAAGATAAAACAAACGATTGATGGGATAGGACACAATTATAAACGTCAAAATATCAATGTGTGTCAATATATCAATAGCCTGTACCAATAGTACACTACGGTACAGGTGAAAGCTGAAAAGCGTTAAGTTCGGCCGGGCCGAACATTGGATACCCTCCACCATAGATATACTGACAGGTACTTGAAATAAAAATATGGGGAACATAAGAAAAAGTGTACCTATACCGAAATTTCTACAAACCGATTAAATATTGGTCCTAGACCCCATGTTTCTTTGGACCAAATTTGTTTCAAAAAAATTTGATTCCATCCAAACTTTGCCCATCTTATTAGTTCAAGTTCGAACATGGGGAATATTGGTCCACTCCTTCTGTTACCTCCCACACAGGGGCTGGGCCTAAATGCGGGTTACAGTTCATATATATATATATATATATAAAGTTAATTATCGAAGCGTATGTTCTAGTTTTTTTTTCGTATATTCCGCAGATAAAATGATTACAACAGAGTCTTAGAAACAAACCCAAACACGGAACAAATCATATAACTATTTTACTATAAACCAGTAAGGAAAGTACTAAAGTCGGACGGACCCTACTATATGATACCCTTCATTACTATGGGTATATTAAACAGGACTATTAACATGAAATTAGATGAAATAAAATATGTGATATTTATCTAAATGTGAATCTACCTAAATCTATCCATAAACGTGTCATTCGTTTGTTACAATGGGATAAAAGTATGTAAATCGACAAATATAAATAGCTCATCCGTTAGGCTATGTCTGTATATATGGAAGCTATATCCAAATATTAAACGATTTCAACGAAACTTTTCACAGGTTGGGTTATACTAATTTCAGTACGTTTTGTTCCTATCAGCCTTTTGGTTCCTTGGTGTGTCAATTACTTCAAATCAATCTATAATAAAAGGGAGCTATATCTAAATCTCAATCGATTTTCACGAAACTTGACACACATCATTCTGGACTAAATTCAGTACGCTATGCCAAATTTCGTGCAAATCGAAAGATATGTGTGGACCTTGGTATGTCATTTACATGAAATCGGACGAAAATATATGGGAGCTATATCTAAATCTTGATCGATTTTCACGAAACTTGACCGACATAACTCCAGGCTCGATTCAGTACGTTATGCCAAATTTCGTGCAAATCGAAAGATATATAGGGACTTTATTGCACCATTTAGATGAAATCGGACGAAACTATATATGGGAGCTACATCTACATCTGGACCGATTTTCTCGAAACTTTGCAGACATCACTCAAGACTAAATTCAGTACGTTATGCCAAATTTGGTGCAAATCGAAAGAGATATAGGGACTTTAGGGCACCATTTACCTTAAATCGGACGAAAATATATATGGAAGCTATATCTAAATCTGAACCAATTTTCCCAATTCCCTTGGGCCAAACAAATGAGCTGTACTTTGTTTACAATTTAACACCAACAGACGGACAGACGGACAGACGGACGGACGGACCTGCATAAGTCGACTCAGAAAGTGATTCTATGCATATTCTCAAAAGGAACTATGGGTCTATCTCCTTTCCTTTTGCCTGTTACAAACATATGCACAAAGACATAATACCCTGTACCACAGTGTGGTGAAGGGTATAAAAATTGGTATGTAGGTAGGATTGTGAAAATCAACTAATAGAGTTTTTTTTTTGCAAATGGAGAGCAGGACTTCTATGAGAGCGGCACATTTGGCCCAAATCGGACATTCTGAAGCGAGTTAATTAAAAATAATGGATTTAAAATTTTTATGTAAATGTTGCATAAAAACTCACATAAGTCTAGAATGATTGTTTGAATTCGTTTTAGATTCAGATTTCTAATTTTCCAATTTTAAGTAAATGGAGCACCAAATATCCAAAGTTAGCTTGTTTTCAAAAAAACCCCATGCAAAATACTGTGCAAATTTCCAAATAAAAATAGAAAATGAAGTCATTTTTTAATTAATTCATTACAATTAAGAGACTTCGACAATATTCCGAAATCTCAGCTGAACCCTTCTCTGGCACTGCTTTACATCCACACCCATTGAAAATTTCAACACTTTATGCAACTGAGCTCTAGCTACATGCTTCTTCATCAGCTTTTCATCACAAGTAATTCTTTTATTTCATTTTATTGGTTTCTGTGGATTTGCATTGAATTGCATTTGTGTGTGTGTTTGGGTGAAAATAGTCGAAATTGAATAATGAATAAATCCGCATTTCCCATAACCTCACAAAGCATTTAGGTTTTATTCAATATTTTATTTGCAAATCAACAACCGAATTACAACAATACCAACAGACTACTAAGTAAATCAATCGAAAGAGGACTCCTCAGAGACGACATACGAAGCAAGAGAATTAAAATTGAAATGGAATTTCAAAGAAAGAAAAAAACTCCAATCTCCAAATGAAGTGCAGTCAATGTTCGTTCTATACTAAAATATTTTGTAATAAATATTCAAATAGAAACTATTTCTGTTTCTTGTCATACATAAATTAAGTTTCCTTCTACATTTTTGTTTTGTGTTTTAATTATTTTTGAAATATTTATTGAAATATTCTTCAATTAAATGTTGTATTGTTGAAAATCACAGAGCGTGTAAATATGATTGAATTACAATATTTGTCCGTCTTTTCTATAAATGTTAATGGATGGAGGAAATTCAATGGTTTGGAAATTGTGAAAACAAATAAAATGTCATAGATGTGTATGTACGAGTATGTGAGTCTAGAATTGATGAACAATTTAATTATTCTTATGTATCTAACTAAATATGGATTTTTGTGTATAATTTACTAATGTTTTGTAATTGAGCAATTCATTATCTGAAGTGAAGCCTATTATATAATTAAATATGTATCTTAAGAAAATTGCTACACATTTGTTTCAAAGGCATTGCACGCCAAGAAAGTAAATATCTGTTTGAGAACAGTCCTGTACAGATCTGCATGAAACTTGTGGATTACTATTATAAGAACGCTATATCTAAACAAGGACACTTTCAGCCCGAACAGGAATAAATAATTTAAATTTACCGTGATTTTGATTATCTCTTATTGGTTGTGGGCTATAATAAGAGATGACGATATATATCAGATAGCATAGGTCCGCCACGTCGTTAGCGGATTTTTTATAGTTAAAATAATTAAACGTTAATTTAGCTACACAATATACTTTTGAATAAAGTATAAATCTTCGATTATTTTACTCCGCATTTTTTTCGAACAGAAACGTTGATGCTTCTATCCCACTAAATCGAGTAAAACTTATATTTATATTTTCTGAAAGTGTACAATTTTCTCGATCCTCTCAATTGACAAATACAAATAGGACGTTTTTTACATTTTTTGTTGCTTCCGGTAATGGCAAAATATGTAGTACGTTTAAGTACTTGTATATAGTACGAATTTGTAATATTATATTTTTCACAGCGCATCATTTATTATACAGAGACCTGCCTTTATAGGAAGCAATTTCCATTAAATTAAAAAAACTCTACCTCTTCTCGTTCTGTCGTATACAATATTTAGTACTATAAATACAAATGCCAACTAAATTGTGAAAACTGTTGTTTTTCATAGAAAAAGAGTTGGAAATTTTTGTACTCTAAATTTACCTTTATAGTTTTACCATTCAGTGTTGTACAATATTTAGTACAATTTTCCAAAAATATTTATACATAATAAATTTCAGATTTCAATCTCCAGCTTTTCCATTATAATTTAATATTTAGTACTAATTTCAAAAATATATTACTGTATAACATAGTATTTGTAATAGTTCAGTAATTAGTACTAATTTTAAAAGAATTATGCTTAGCATTCTATTTGCAATAGAGTAAGCTACATACTAAATTTTAGATTTCTATTTATGCCAGTTCCATTGTATATTACTATTTCGTACATTTTATCATCACTTTAGTACTAATTTCAAAAAATTGTTATGCATAGAATTTAATTTGTAATAGTTTAAGCCATATGCGAAGTTTCACATTTAGACATTTTATTCTATTTGTAATAGTTTAAGTTACATAGTATAATATTTAAATAGTATAATATTTAGTACTTTTTAGTACCTTTAGTACTAATTTCCAAAATTGTTCGCACATTCTGATTTGTTTATCATTTGCAAATCTGCATACAAATATTTCAGAGTTGTAGTTCCAACCGTTTCGGCGTAATACAGTTCTTAGTACTATTTAGTACCATATTTGTTCTAATTTCCAAAATAATGTTTTTGCACATCATTTTATTTTTAATGGCTTAAGCTACATACCAAATTTCAGATATCTATCCCTACCTTTTCCATCGTATTATAATATTTAGTACAATTTAGTACCTTTAGTACTAATTTCCATAACTTGTTCACAAATTCTGATTTGCTTATCACTGACAAAGCTGCATACCAAATTTCAAAATTCTACTTCCAACCGTTCCGGAGTAATAAAGTTTTAGTACTTTTTAGTACCTTTTAGTACTAATTTCCAAAAAAAATATTTTTGCGCAGTATTGTCTTTGTAATAGCTTAAGCTCCATACCAAGTTTCAGATATGAATCTTCACCAATTCCGTTCAAATACAATATTTAGTACTTTTTAGTACATCTAAGTACTAAATTCCAAAACTTTTTCACATATTCAAGTCCGCTCCTCATAGACAAAGCTACGTGCCAAATTTCAAAGTTCTACATCTAACCGTTCCCGCGTAATACAGTTTTTAGTACTTTTTAGTACATTTTAGTACGAATTTCCAAAAATCCCGCATTATCACACGCCTACTCACCAAACCCCACCTAAATGCCAAATTTCAAGTTTCTAGCTTTAGCCGTTTCGTCTGGGCGTTGATGATCAGTCTGACACTTATAACACAACTCTTTCATATACAGTGGTGGTCACAGAATTAAAACATTTACTGTGGTAAACATTTTTTGATCAGCCCTCGATTCGTTTGAAGTATTTTTGAAATTTTTTAATTCAGAACACTTCGATATACTGCACTTAAAAGATTTAGTGCGAAAATAGAAAATTATTGCATGCAATTTTCCATAAATAACGGTTTTTATAAAAATACATCGATTTTGAAGTGGCCATTTCATTAAAACATTGTGTGATTTTTTACTTTACTGTATTTTTTTGAAAATATTTTTAAAAAAGCTCATTAATTTAGCTCAATTATGTAAACTAAGTACTGATAGAATCATTTACAGAAAAAAAATATCTGAAAAATCTGTAAAATCTATCAAAATTGCCAAAAAAATTGTACAGTACACCTAACATTCAGAAAACACCCTTATTATAAAAAATAAAGGTCCGAATGCACCAGGAATTGCTAGAATTTGTAGAAAACAATAAATAATTCTCAAAATAAATAAATATTTGAAATAAAAACTCAACAAATGGGAATTAACTTAAAAGAACGATTCAACTTCGATAGCCCTTATTGAAGATGGCCGGAATATTTTTGCAGTATGTGAGAAAATATCGATTGATATTGGCATTTATTATATCAAATCGATTATTCGTGTAGGACAGAATATATTTTATCAAAAAATATATCAGTCACAACGAAACGAACAGAGATCAACGCCTATGTTGACGAGTAAAAGTTTCTGGCACACAGCAGCATATTTGATAGTCAACTCTTGACCCTGTCCGACTTTACTACTTTCCTTACTGGTTTACACTCTTTTCGCACAACTTACTCGTAAAGAGAGGTTTGCCAGTCGCGGGTATAGAGTGTATACAACCTTTCCAAAATGAAGTAAGAATAGCAATTAATTGGCCGAAGAATAATAAAGCAGCAGGTGCCGATGCGTTACTAGCCGAACTAGTGAAGAGCGGTGGTCAGATGCTGATCAGGAGTATGCACCAATTGATTAGTAAAATTTGGCTTGAGGAATGCATGCCTAATTATTTTGCACACTGCACCAAATCCTGGAAACGACCACAAAGAACACATCGACATATTTCATCAATTCGTCGACAATAAAGCCACATTCGACAGCCATGCCCTGCTTTCGGCATTCGACAAAAACACTGAAAGGGTTAATAAAGTAATGTGTGTTAATTGTGAAATCGTGAAAATCGGTATATATTATAGCTCCCATATATATACATATATTCGTCCGATTTTTCCTAAATAGTGCACCAAACTCCTAATGTTTGTCCGATAAACACGAAATTTTGCACAACTTTGATTGACTTTATAGCATTGAATGACTTTATAGCTTCCATATGTATTTCGAACGTATGTCTGATTGAAATTAAATATTTAACAGTGCGGCGTACCGAATAGCGTGATTCAATTTTGCTATAAATCGTTTTCCATAAATTTGTCCCATGGTACGCAGACTTTAGAATCGTCTGCGTACCATGAATCATTTGCCCGAATGAATTAAATTGGTTATAGTTTTCAAAAAGACATGAGTATATTCCCTCGAAGAAACATTGACATGCAATTGTAAGGATACATATGTACGTATGAAGGGTTTCATATAGTCGGTCCTTACTGGTTTTAAATTTTGGATACAGAATTGAACTCTCTGCATAAACAGAATTTCTTTCAATATGTCCAAAATGGACTTAGAGATCCCTTCCCATTATTGTCAACATTGACGATACTTTTTTCGTTGGTAGAGTACTTCTTAAAATAAAGCTCGTTAAAATAATATGCTCATAACAATCCACTGAGACCATTGAGAGAGTTACATCCTGTTCGGGCGACACCTGCACGGTAATTTCATAAAATGACTACCAAATAGCAGATGCTTCTTTCATCTAAAAGTCATAATAAATCTGCACTGATCAGAGATATAGCGAAAATTATAGTGAAATTATTAATTTGTTAAGCAATAGTATACGTTATATACGTTGGAACCGAGTGTTTCAACCTTAATTCGGGAAGACCTATAATTTGTTGGTTATTCGGCATTTTCTTGGAATCCCTGGCACTCCTTCGGAAGAGATGCACAATAGATATTACTTTTGCCAAAGTATCCTTGATGGCTTTAGTCCAGATTCCACTTTTAAATTTAAAGAGTGAGCGAAACATACAATACCTCCCCATTGTCCCTGCCATATTGCAGCGATTGTGTTCGCCGCATTGTCACTCACCCCTGCTGTTATTTAATCAACGATTTTAACCAGTAAGGAAAGTAGTAAAGTCGGACTGGGCCGACTATATGATACCCTTCACCACTTTGGGAATATTCTACATATGTATCTTTACAGATGTCTTTTCGAAGGACGCGATCTATATCTATAAGTAATTCGACTAACATCAATCCTTACACATGTCATTCTGCAATCATTTCCATAGTTTGTAACTAGACTTCAAGCAAACTTTACGGACGCTACTGTTTAAAATGTAATATCAATCAAGCATCAATTGATTATTTGGTTTACAATCAACGTGAATAGGTCGAAATTATATATTTAAGCTATGCTGTATCTAAATCTGAACCGATTTCAAGGAAACTTGCCAAAGATTAATTTATATTAATTTCAGTATGTTTTGCCAATCGGCCTAGCTATGGGTCTTTAGTACACCATTTACCATTTATGTAAATCTGAAACAATTTCAAGAAAATTTGACACAAGAAAGGTTATAGTAACTTCAGTGCATTGTACAAAATTGTGTGCGGGTCGGCCAATCTTTGGTTCTTTAGTGCACAATTTACATTAAATCTGACGAAAATATATATTGGAGCTATATCTAAATCTGAACCGATTTTTTTTTAGCTCACATCATTCTGGACCCAATTCAGTACTCTATGCCAAATTTCGTGCAAATCTAAAGATAGATAGGGACTTTGGTGACCCATTTACCTTAAATTGATCGAAAATATATATGGGAGCTACATATAAATCTGACCCGATTTTCTCGAAACTTGGCACACGTCCTTCTTGACCTAATTTAGTACTTTATGCCAAATTTCATGCAAATCGACTGATATGTAGGGACTTTGGTGCACGATTTACCTTAAATCGGACGAAACTATATATGGGAGCTATATCTAAATCCGAACCGATTTTCTCGAAACTTGGCACACATCATTCTGGACCTAATTCAGTACTCTGTGTAAAATTTCGTGCAAATCGAAAGATATAGAGGGACTTTGGTGCCCCATTTACCTTAAATCGGACAAAAATTCATATGGGACCTATATCTAAATCTGAACCGATTTTTTCCCAATTTCAATAGGGTTCGTCCTTGGGCCAAATAAGTAACTTGTGGCAAATTTCATCCAAATCGGATCATAAATGCGACCTGTACTTTGTTTACAATTTAACATCTACAGACGGACAGACGGACGGACGGACATGCATAAATCGACTCAGAAAGTGATTCTATGCATATTCTCAAAAGGAACCATGTGTCTATCTCGTTTCCTTTTGCCTGTTACAAACATATGCACAAAGACATTATACCCTGTACCACAGTGTGGTGAATCATTAGTGTGGTCCTCTTTGAATTCCACGCAGGACAATAAGTTATCGTTTATTAATTGAGCGGTTACGGTCAACTCCGCGGAGTCCATCCATCCTTCAGCACACTGTGGTACACGGTATTATGTTTTGTGCATATAATTAAAACAGGCAAAAGGAATGGAGATCGATCCCTGGATCCTTTTGAGATTACGCATAGAATCACTTTCTGAGTCGATTTATGCATGTTTGTCCGTCCGTCCATGGATTTTTGTCAGAAAAGTACAGGTCTCATAAATGCGACCTGTACTGTTCTCACCTGTACTTTTCTCCGGAGAAAATCGATTCAGATTTACATATAGCTTGTTGAAGATTTAGATAAAGTTCCCAAGTATATTTTCGCCCGTTTTGATGGTGCACCGAAGAGCCCATATTTGTTCCATTTGCAAAAAAAAATTTTAAGAGGTAAGTTTAGAGTGATGTTTAAATTTCAAAAATCGGTTTAAATTTCGTTTGATTTTATGTAAACAGTTCACCGAGTAGCCTAGTCTGTTCCATATATACAAGCTAAAATTGTGGACAGCGCACTGTGCTGCAGCATACCAAAATATAAAAAGGCACGTTTGGTCAATTAGGTCAAGATGTACGTACATACATAATTTTGCTCGGTTTCATACAAATGATTTTTCAAAAATTTCAGAATGGTATGTGTATGGGGTTTTGAATAGGTTCAAATATCTATGTAGATCACACATTTAATTTCGCCCGCTTCCATTTCAAAGATCTTCTAAGGATGATATGTCTGTTCTATCTACAGGTTATTGTATATATTACCATCTCTTGTATATATTTGGGATGCTTGTGGTAGGCTAAACACGTTGGGAAATCAGTATTTCCCTGGGCGTGTCTTGCATTTTCATCGCAAAAGGAGTAAGAAAGTGTTTTTCCTCATATGTCAACTTAAATTACCGTGGGTTGATATCGTATGCAAAACAAAACACAATCGGCGTCGATTTCATATAACGAAATCAAGCTAACTACTCTTGGTGTGTTTCAGTTAAAATTTCCATGAAAGATCTATGGGCCGATATGCGTTGATGGTGAATATCGGCGCCGAATTGACAACAGGGGCATCAACACATTCAAACATATCGAGCTGCAGCGACTACGGATGCTAGGCCATGCTGTGCGAATGCATTCGAATTCGATGAAAAGATCAAGTATCGAAACATAGTCTTTCAAATTGGAAAAAGTGCGTACAAGACCCACGTGCCTGGAAATCTTTCTCTAACTTAGACTTATGGAAAAAAAATGTCTGTCTCGAGCAAGCTAAGCAAACAAGCATTATGATGTTGCTTATATTTATCCATCTGAGATCCTTCTGAACTTTAGCCATCTACTTTGAGTTCCAAAATGCCTCGCCTTCTAAATAGGGGACATAGAAAAGAGTTTATGTTATTGCAGGCATGATCTAGGCGCCCTAGATAATCCATAATCGTTTTCTTTGTCGTTATTTCTTTGTAATCCCTACCCACTTTTAAAAAAATATTCGCGTTTGCAATGGCAGATGTATGTATGTATTCTGTTTACATTCAATTGCCTCTTCCTGTGCTCTATTACATCTACACATATTAGGAATTACGAATAAAAAACCCCGATGCACTTTACTCCGAATTCGATTCCATTTGTCCACCTACAGTAATTTATCAACAGTAAAACCCTTTTTTGAGCATTCCATTACCTTAACCAAAAGAGAGAAAAGATGAAGAAAACAAAAAAGCAAAAAAAAAATGGCAATTAAAGTTTACTTTTAGTAAATTCCCAATGATATACTTTTATTGTTTTTATTTGGCGTTTTTATCCCTGGCTTTGGTTAATTTTTTTTGTTTTATTTTCCCTTTTTTGCAATGGCCAACAAAACCGCACAAAATAATACCAAACAAGAAGACGACTAAAATGTGGATGGAATAAATGCAACTTTGTTGTTGTTGCTATTGCTGCATTGTTCGTTCTTACTTCGTAATTTTTTCGCAGCTGCCAACTACCACACAGAAGGGTTGGTAGATTTTATGGCGAGCATTTTCTCTCATTCTTTTTGCTAAACATTTGCCATCATTGTTGTTGATGCTATTTAAGTTCCTTCTAATGGCACCTCTTGAGCTGAAATCTTAAGATGACTCCATTGGGTTTTATTCGCTCGAATAAAATAATTTGAAATTCTCTAATCACTACCAAATAAAAGCAAAAATTGAAAAAACTTATGCAATATCATGAGGGAATTAAAACAATTGTTGCCACAGCAACAAAAACAACAACAAGAATACGAGAATACAAATGGCAAAAGAGTGAAAGGAAATGATTTGGAAGTAAACAATAAAGAATAAGGAAAATCAGAAGATGTGTGGTGGGCCGACTATATGACACCCTTCACCACTTTGGATATATTCTACATATATATCCTAACAGACGTCACCTTTTCGAAGGAATACCTGTTTCAATATGGTGTGTCAATCGATGTAGCTATGGTTCGTTAGTGCACAATTTACATTAAATCGGACGAAAATATATATGTGAGCTATAACAAATTTCGAACCGTTTTTACGAAACTTTGCACATATTATTCTCGACCTAATTTAGTACCCTATGCCAAATTTTGTTCAAATTGATATATCTTTCAATTTGAACAAAATTTGGTGATCCATTTATGTAAAATCGGAGGAATAAATATGTATATGTGGGAAATATATCGAAATCTAAACCGATTTTTCCGAAACTTAACACACATCATTCTAGACTCAATTCAGTACGCTATGCAAAATTTCATGCAAATCGAAGGATACATAAGAACTTTGGTGCACCATTTACATAAAATTGGACGAAAAAATATATGGGAGCTATACTTAAATCTGAACAGATTTTCACGAAACTTAACACACATCACTCTAGACCTTATG